>NW_006239207.1:139898-308177 GCF_000226075.1 Solanum tuberosum | reverse complement strand
TTCGTTTTCAGAGTATAACTCTTGGTAGAAGTCAAGAATTACCTCTTTCACCTGCTCTTTTCCTTCAATGAGGTCATCTCCTACCTGCAATCTGTCAATGTGGTTGTATCTCCTGTGGGAGTTGGCTATTCTTTGAAAGTATTTTGTATTCCTATCCCCCTCTTTTAACCATAGACACCGCGATTTTTGTCTCCAAGAGGTTTCCTCTGCCTTTGCTAATTGTTGAATCTCTAGTTGCAATTGCAATATTTTGTTCTTTTCAACTTGAGACCGGACCCTTCCTTCAGTTGCTTGTTCTGTCAGCAGAAGATCATCCATGGCTTTACTGATTCTGGAATTTAGCTTACCAAAGACCTCCTTGTTCCAGGTAACAAGGTCTTTCTTCAAAAATTTTAATTTTTGGGAGAGTATAAAGTCTGGAGAGCCATTTACTATATAACCTTGCCACCATTTTTTGACCATATCATGAAAACCTTCATGCTGCAGCCACATGTTCTCGAATTTGAAGTAGGAAGGATCAGAAGTCCAATCGCCACTCTCTAGGGCTAAGGGACTGTGGTCGGAGAGAACCCTTGGTAGGGCCACCTGCTTCACAACTCCAAAGAATTCATTCCATTCAGCGGAAATTAAGAACCTATCAATTCTGGAAGCCTGCAGAAAGTCCTCTCCCCTTGTCCATGTATAAGTTGCACCATGCAAGGGGAGATCAATAAGACCCATGTCTTGAATAAATTCAGAGAAGTCCTTCATGTCCTGGGATCTCCTTATACAATTGTGCCTCTCATGTTCATATCTACATACATTAAAGTCACCACCTATGACCCAACATCCATCCCAAATGCCTCTGACAGCAGCCAACTCATCCCATAGGTCAAGCCTTTCTGGAGTTGAGTGAGGTCCATACACCCCAGAGAAACAGAATCTGAAGTCCACCTGCAAACCCTCCCACATGGCAGAAAGAGTATGCTGCCCTTGGTAAGAGTCTAAGCATTTCCATTGTCTTTTGTCCCACAAAATAATAATGCCACCCCTGGTACCACTTGCTTTCAGTTCAACCCATTCGACCCATCTTGATCCCCAAATATGTCTTGCTATTGCCACAGAACAACACTCTGTTTTTGTTTCCTGTAAACACAAGATGTCAGGCTTCCATTTTTGAATAAGTAGCTTGATGGTGCTTCTTTTGCTTATATCATTAAGCCCCCTTATATTCCAACTGATAATTTTTGCTTTCATTCTGAGAAAGCCTTGTGGAACCTGCCCCTACTTGACCCTTCTCCATTCTCATAATTAATAGTGCACTGCAACTTCTTGGCCACAATCTCACCTTTTTCCTTTGATCTTTTCTTCTGTTGCTCTTTCCCCTTTGATTTCTGCAACTGTAACTTCCTCTTTTGTTCCATTCGCAGTATCATATCGAAGATTTCGTGCTCAAACCCCACTGAATTGACCCCAAAGGCTTTACAAGCTTTAGTCATCACTATCTTGGTCCAATGAGAGGTTTCAATAACTGTCGGGTGTGAAATAACCTGTTCCTCCAAGCTGTCACCGGACCAGGGTAGTGACAAAGTGTCGCTACTAATTGGGGAAGAGAAACCTGAATCTTGAGAACACCCAATAGAGAAGTCAGAGTGGATAGGAGGAAGAGAGAGAAGAGATAGAGGTCGCATGCATTCAGCTTCGTCGTCTGCGTCTCCCTCCCACTCATCAAGAGAATCAGTTTGCGTTAGGGAAGCCAACAATGGCTTTTGAGACAACTTAGCATTCGACTGTCGTTCCGAAAGCTTTTGTGTCTCTGCCACTATAGATTGGGCTTGGGCTGGCCTAATAGCCTTCCACTCCTTTAATATCTCCTTCTTTTTATTGAGATGCAAGTTCCCCTTTTTCCTCCTTGAATAATAAAGATGGTCTGAAGTCTTTTGCTGCAACTGGGCCTTTGCCTTAAGTTGGCCCAAAGTTGTCTTAGAATTCCCTAGGGTCCTCAGCTGATTTGAGATTTGAATCAATAGGCTGCTCATTCTGCAAAACATAAACTTGGTCTGGAGTCTTCTGCTGCAATTGGGCCTTTGCTTTAAGTTGGCCCAAGGTTGTCTTAGATTTTTTGGGCCCAACCCTAGGGGCATCAGCAGATTTCAAATTTGAATTGATAGACTGCTCAGTTTTCGAGACACAAACTTGTTTGGACCGCTGGTTAAAACCCTGTTCATCAGAATCACCGGCAACTGAGATTTTCGAGAAGGCATCGGCAATAATGGATATTTCATAAATTTTATCGCCTACTCTCAAATCAATTTTGTGTGGAGGTTCTCGTGCTACTGCTGGAATACAAATCCGAGCCCAGAGAATATGATTTCTCTTCTTTGTGTCCTCATCTGCACCGATATAACCACCACAACAGTCCCCGATAAATTTCAGAGACTTTTCCGACCATGCGTGAAGCGGGATGCCAAAAGCCCTAATCCACCTCTGATTTGCTACTAATTCTTCTTTAGAGTTATCTGTCCCTGATTCTGGAGACCACCACTCAAGTGATAATCTTCTCCCATTCCAAAACCATTCCCCCATTATTATTCTCTCCGCTTCTTGCCTAGATGGAAACTCGAACATCATCTGGTTATGTGTGAGCTGTAGGACGCGCAACCCTGCCGTCATCTTCCACCTTTTCAGGAACCACTGATGGATGACTGTTGGATTTGGACTCGAGCTGAAAGGGTCATTGAAGGTTCCAACTAAGCAACACTGCAAGTATTCCTGTAGATTCTCCAATTCAGAATGAGACTGAGAGCTCATAACTGGCCATTTCTGGATATTTGCAGCATCCATGAAAGATTTCCCTGGGGTAACAAACTTCCGGAGAGCTGGGTTAACTGGCTCACCCAAAGATCTGATAATTTTGTCAGCTAAATCACTCCACCCTACATTGTAATCCATCTCCGGGATGATAATAGCTGATTTTCTTTGGCCCCTCAATGTTTCTACTCGAAGAAATCTCCCATAAGAGTTGAAGTTCTGATATACTCTGAACAGATCCCCCTCCTTAAGCCTGCCCCATCTTCTATAAAGGTCCCCAACACCTTTGGAAGCTAATCTCATAACACTGCATACCCATCTTAAAATGACTTCGTCGATCTTAATCTTACTGACAAACCGACTACTGAACTCCTTGAACAAGAACCACCTAAAAGAACCTACACTGATATCATTTATTTCAAAAGACTTATCACTGGAAATGAAAAAGCACACCCTGTCACCCATACTAAGAGATCGTATGATTAAAATTCCACCGCAAAGTAAATAATTTTGTCCCCCATGGTAAAGAAAGGCTAATTCCGGTAGGAGTTGCCGGAAAAGGATCAAACAAAGTAAGAGAGAGAACCTAGGACAGGTTCCCCTTGAGAGCTGTGCCTGGGAGCATATTTTTCCTTTTGATAGTCTAGTCACTTACTGTTAAAACTTAAAACTAAACTGTGATACTTCTGGATGTGGTTGTTAATGAGTAGGGGGCTTGAGGGTAGTGTGTACATCTAATGTTTACTTCAGGATAACGATTTCTTTCATTGAAATTGAACTGATATTTGTTAACTCAACTAAATAAACAGAAGAAACAAAACAGAGAAAGAACTAATCAACAAAGGAAAAGAATAATTTCTACCCTAATGGATTAGTTGTATTTAGAATTAACATAAAACTATGTCTCTTCTCTTATGATGGGGAAATCTGACAAATAATTAAAATTAACATAAACCTATGTCCCTTATGGAAAAATTCCGATAAAGGTGGAAGTACACAAAAATTAAGATAAAACTATTGATCCACTTTGAAAAATCATATACATCTTTATGGAGAAAGCTAATCAGTATTAGGTGCTCATGAGATGCATATATGTCAAGAAAAAGTGTCTATCTGGTCACTAGATAAGTTTAAGTGTCTAATTTACAAATTGTGCCAAGTTTGAGGGACTATCTAGGTATTTAGACTAAATTATTTAGGGATAAAGGGACAAATGCGCCCTAGACTATGACCGGAATCCCAGAGACACCTTAACTAAACTATGGTTCTATTACCCTTGAACTTTTTTTTTTTTGTAATTTAATACCCCTTTTAGCTTACGTGGCACACTCCGTGACTCCATGTAGTTGAAGCACGTAGGAGATGTTTGGATGCCATGTAAGCCAAAAAGGTGTACAAAATTAAACATTGATTTGGGGGGGGGGGTTAAATAAGACTTTAGTTTAGCTAAGCTGTGTCCCTAGGATTTCGATCATAGTCTAGGGGGTACTTGTGCCTTATCCTAATTATTTATATGGTCAACTTTAAACATACTCATAAGCCAGTAAAGGATACAATATAAATAGGCTTTAAGGGGTAAGTGAATTCTGGGTTAGAGTTTCAATTAACAAATCTACCAAAAGAGTTAAGTATTTCTCTGACAAATTTAATCTATTTATATAAAAAATTAGTTTCTTATATCTCCTTATGGTTATGTTTGGAAAAAAAATGCCCAAACTGTTGGAGGAATAGATAAATCCAATGGAAGCTCCTTTTTATGGGTATGAGAGAAGAAATTTGTGTGTTACTGATCTATCATGACTAAGAATTTATTACTGATCAGATGGTTGATTTGTGAGAATTCCTAATGCTAGGTTGGGCTCTAAAATTCTCACAAATTAACCATTTGATGAGTAATAAATTCTGTCATGATCTATAAGTAACACAAAAACTTCTTTTCTCATACCCATAAAAAAGGAGCTTCTATTGGATTATCTATTTCTTCAACATTTGAGAATTTTTTTTCTTCCGACATAACAATAAGGAGATATAAGAAACTACTTTGTTATATAAAAGGCTGAATTTGTCAAAGGAACACTCAACTCTTTTGGTAGATTTGTAATTGAAGCTCTAACTTAGAATTCACTTACCCCTTAAAGCCTATTTATATAATATCCTTTACTAGCTTATGAACATGTTTAGAGTTGACCATATAAATAATTAAGTCTAGATAGTCTTTCAAACTTGGCACAATTTATAACTTAGACACTTAAACTTATCGGGTGATCAGATAGACTCTTTTACTTGTTAGATGATAAATAGTCTTTAATAGCAAGGTTTAAAATAGACAAGAAAGGTAACTTATCTCTTGATTTTCTAAATTGGACAACTATTTTTAGTATAGTGGACAACTATTGTTGGACGGAGGGAGTATTAACTGCCGTTCTTAAAACCCACCTAACACTTAATGATAGTCTTAGTAGACTAAAGATTCTTTAACACGTGCCCATAATATTATTGTTTCAATAGTTCAGATGATGAATGTCAATATGTCATGTCTTCAAGTAAGGCTAATGGTCATCTTAGATTTAGGCCTCATTTATTTTTGTTGGGATAAATCAGCCCAAAGATACTCTTAACATGGTGTGATATTGTGTGCCTTGGCCAAGCCGGCCGGTTTTTCTCAAAAGGCCTCACGCCATTGAGAGATCCTACACCTTATATGTAGCTTCCCAAATGTGGAAATTTGTTCTCACACCCAACAATCTTACTCTCAAACTTACTTCCACATGGTCCATCACCATGAACCACGGGTCATTTCCTAAGATTCATTGTATCACTCACATCATCTGTGTATTTTATGGCAACTGAAGCCCAAAATTAGCTTCTTTTTATATGTGTGCATCTAGCATTGTATATTTATATAATCTACTGTTGATAGTTCTCGTGTATCCTGGTTTGTTATCTGTGTTTACCAAATAATATCATTGTTGTAGTTTCTTTAAAAGCTGTGAGTGGATTTTGTGCATCGACTTTTCGCAGGAGGCTCGAATAGCCATGGAGCGAGTGGTAATTCCAAAAGGGGAACCTGTTGAGCTACTCCCTAGGCCAACAAATATTATACTGCTTCAGAAGGATCTTGTTAGAAAGTACAAGCTAAAATCAGAGCGAATTGGAACAGGAACAGATTTAAGGCTTCAGATTCTCCCCTTCACCAGTGCATCTGATGAAGACGGTCATGATAGTGATGGAGTTGATGATGAGAGTGAAGTTGATGAATTATTATTCAGGCCGAATGCTGAATCAAATGGATCTGCCTACACTGTGAATAGATTGCCTCTACTACCTGAATAAGAAAGTAGATTGTTTGTTTTAACACCAATTGCCTCTATCAGAGTGCATCATCTTTTGTATCATTCATAAGCTATTGAACATACTCTGAAGCCATCGAGTGTAAATACAAATGGTAAACTACAAAATGGTGTTTTTTTAATATCAAGTTATGGCCCATAATCAATTATACTTGTTCAAATTCTCAGCCTTTTACTGCTGCATAATGTATGGTATCAGCTTTTATGGATTTTGAGTTGGGAATAGAGCAATGGCTTATTCGGAGTTATATCACAATTCATTCTCGGACATGGTTGTTCAAAAAGGGGCATGTGATATCCGTCAATGGAGTCAGCAAGAAAGAAGGCTAGGAGATACAGGGCACTTCCCTCCTTTTTTAGGATTTCTGTGTGCGGATGCCTTTCCTTTCTGAACTAAACTACCATAACTCTCGCTGCATTAGATTCTTTGAATTAAAAAGAGCATGATATTCTATTGGGATAGCTATTTCAGCTTTTATATGAGATAACTAATCCTACTATTTTTGTACATACTATGTGATTGTTATCCCTTACTCCATCAATCAAAAGAGGGATAAAACAATCTCACATTTTATTTCAAATCCTATCACCAAAAATTCGTGGACTATATCATACGAAAATTGGTAAACTCTGGTTTTTTCTGCTTTGGGGATCGTTTGAACTTGAAAATGAGCAGTTTGCCCCTCGGGACCAACTGACAGCATTAATAAGGTCTTAACGAATATTCATGAAAAATTTCGGCAATAAAAGTTTCGGAATCCTGAATCATAAAATATCCATGGACTATATAAGCACACGAAAATCAGTAAAATCTGGGTTTTCCTGCTTTGAGGCTCGTTTGAACTTGAAAATGGGCTCGTTTGCTCCTTGGGACCAACTGACTCCATTAATAAGGTCGTAACGGACGTTCATGAAAAATTTCGGCAAAAACAATTCTGGAATCCTATCACCAAAAATTCGTGGACTATATCATAACGAAAATTGGTAAACTCTTGGTTTTTTCTGTCTTTGGGGATCGTTTGAACTTGAAAATGGGCTCGTTTGCTCCTTGGGACCAACTGACTCCATTAATAAGGTCGTAACGGACGTTCATGAAAAATTTCGGCAAAAACAATTCTGGAATCCTATCACCAAAAATTCGTGGACTATAGTACACGAAAAAAAGTAAAATCTGGTGTTTCCTGCTTTGGGGCTTGTTTAAACTTGAAAATGGTCTCGTTTGCCCCTCGGGACTAATTGGCGACATTAATAAGGTCGTAACGGACGTTTATGAAAATTTTGGCAAAAACAGTTCCGAAATCCCGAATCACCAAAAATCCATGGACTATAGGCTAACATATGAAAATCGGTAAAATATGATTTTTCTTGCTTTGGGGCTCATTTGAACTTAAAAATGGGCCCGTATGCCCCTCGGGACCAACTATCTCCATTAATAAGGACGTAACGGACGTCCATAAAAAATTTAGGCGAAAAAAGTTTCGAAATCCTGAATCATCAATAATCCATTGACTATAGCACATAAAAATCAAAAAATTTTGGTTTTTTTTGCTTTGGGGCTCGTTTGAACTTAGAAATGGAATCGTTTACCCCTCAGGACCAACTGGATCAATTAATAAGGTTGTAACGGACGTCCATGCATAATTTGGGCAAAAAAAAATTCTGGAATCCTATCACCATAAATCTGTGGACTACAACACGTGAAAATGGGTACAATATGATTTTTCCTACTTTGGGCTCGTTTAAACTTGAAAATTGGGCCGTTTACCCTCGGAATCTTGAATCACCAAAAATCCATGGACACGAAAATTGATAAAATCTATTTTTTTTTCCTGCTTTAGGGATCGTTTGAACTTAAAAATGGGTTCGTTTGCCCCTTGGGACAAACTAGCTCCATTAATAAGGTCATAACAGGCGTCAATGAAAAATTTCAGTTAAAATTATTCAGGAATCCTAGCACCAAAAATCTATGGACTATAAGCACACAAAAATCGAAAAAATCTGGTTTTTCCTGCTTTGGGATTCGTTTGAACTTGAAAATGGGCTTGTTTTCCTCTCGGGACTAGCTGGCTCTATTAATAAAGTCGTAACGGACGTCTATGAAAAATTTTGGCAATTTTTTTTTTGGAATCCTATCACCAAAATGAAAATCGGTAAAATCTGGGTTTTCCTGCTTTTGGGCTCGTTTGAACTTTAAAATGGACCCGTTCTCCGCTCGGGACCAACTGGCTCCATAAATAAGGTCGTAACGGATGTGCGTGAAAAATTTCAACAAAAAAATTTCCAAAATCATGAAAATCGGTGGACTATAACACACGAAAATCGGTAAAATCTAGTTTTTCCTACTTTAGGGCTCGTTTGAACTTGAAAATGGGCCCGTTTGCCCATAGGGACAAACTGACTGCATTAATAAGGTCGTAAAGGACGTCCATGAAAAATTTCAGAAAAAAAAGTTTTGGAATCATGAATCACCAAAAATCCATGGACTATATAGCACACGAAAATCGGTAAAATCTAGTTTTTCCTCCTGTGGGGTTCGTATAAACTTGAAAATGGGTCTGTTTTACCCTCGGGATCAATTGGCTCCATTAATAAGGTCGTAACAGACATCCATGAAAATTTTTGGCAAAAATAATTCTGGAATCCTATCACCAAAAATCTGTGGACTATAGTACATGAAAATCGGTAAAATCTAGGTTTTCCGGCTTTGGGGATCGTTTAAACTTGAAAATGGGTCTGTTTTCCCCTCAAGACAAACTGACTTCATTAATAAGGTCGTAACTAACGTTTATGAGAATTTTTGTCAAAAACACAGCTCCAGAATCTTGAATCACCAACAATCCATGGACTATAGCACACGAAAATCGATAAAATCTAGTTTTCCTGTTTTAGGGCTCTTTTGAACTTAAAAATGGGCCCATTTACCCTCGGAACCGACTTGCTCCATTAATAAAGTCGTAACGGACGTCCATGAAAAATTTTGGCAAAAAAACTTTCGAAATCCTATCACCAAAAATTTGTGGAGTATATAGCACACAAAAATTGGTAAAATCTAGTTATTCTTGCTCTGGGCTCATTTGAACTTGAAAATGGGCCTGTTTACCCCTCAGGACCAACTAGCGGCATTAAAGAGGCCGTAACGGACGTCTATGAAAAATTTTGGCAAAAGAAGTTCTGGAATCCCGAATTACCAAAATTCCATGGACTATAGCACACAAAAATTGGTAAAACCTGGTTTTTCCTGCTTTGGGGCTCGTTTGAACTTGAAAATGGGCCCGTTTACCCTTCGGGACAAACTGACTCCATTAATAAGGTCGTAACAGACGTCCATGAAAAATTTCGGCAAACAAATTCCAGAATTCTATCACCAAAACTTCATGAACTATATAACATAAAAATCGATAAAATCTGGTTTTTCCTGCTTTGAGACTTGTTTGAACTTGAAAATGGGCATGTTTGCCCCTCAGGACCAACTGTTAGCATTAAAAGAGTCATAATAGACGTCCATGAAAATTTTTGGCAAAAAAAGTTTTGGAATCCCGAATCACCAAAAAATCGATGGACTATATTACATGAAAATTGGTAAAATCTGGTTTTTCCTGCTTTGGGGCTCGTTTGAACTTGAAAATGAGTCTGTTTATTCCTCGGGACCAACTGGATCCATTAATAAGGTAGTAACAGACGTCCATAAATAATTTCATCAACAAAAATTCTGGAATTCTATCCCCAAAAAGATGTGGACTATAGCACATGAAAATCGATAAAATCTGTTTTTCCCTGCATTGGGTATCATTTGAACTTGAAAATGGGCCTGTTTGCCCATCGGGACCAACTGACGTGATTAATAAGGTCGTAATGGACATCCATGAAAAATTTCGGCACAAAAAGTTTTGGAATCCCGAATCACCAAAAATTCGGTCTATAACACACAAAATTGGTAAAATCTGGTTTTTCCTGCTTTGGGGTTTGTTTGAACTTTAAAATGGGTCCGATTCCCCTCGGGGCCAACTGACTCCATTTATAAGGTCGTAACGGACGTCCATGAAAAATTTCGTCAATGAAACCTTTTGAAATCCTATCACAAAAAAATTATGGACTATAACACACAAAAATTGGTAAAATCTGGTTTTTCTGCATTGGGCTAGTTTGAACTTGAAAATGGGCTCGTTTACCCCTCAGGACCAACTAACGATATTAATAAGGTCGTAACAAACGTCCACGAAAACTTTTGACAAAAAAAATTTGAAATCCTAAATCATAAAAAATCTATGGACTATAGCACACGAAAATCACTAAATCTGGTTTTCCTGCTTTAGGGATCGTTTGAAGTTAAAAATGGGCATGTTTGCCCCTCGAGACCAATTGGCTCAATTAATAAGATCGTAACGGACGTCAATGAAAAATTTTGGCAAAAAACATTCGAAATTTTATCTCCAAAAATCTATGGACTACAACACACAGAAATCGATAAAATCTGGTTTTTCCTGTTTTGGTGCTCGTTTGAACTTGAAAATGGGCCTGTTTACCCCTCGGGACCAATTGATGGCATTAATAAGGTATTCACGGACGTCCATGAAAAAATTTTGACAAAAAAATTCTGGAATCATGAATCACCAAAAATCCATGAACTTTAACACATGAAAATTGATAAAATATGGTTTTTCCTGGTTTGGTGCTCATTTGAACTTGAAAATGAGTCTCTTTGCCCCACGGGACCAACTGATTCCATTAATAATGTCGTAACGGACGTTCATGAAAAATTTTCGCAAAAAAATTCTGGAATCATATCACCAAAAATCCATGGACTATAGAATACGAAAATTGATAAAATCTATTTTTTCCTTCTTTGGGGATCGTTTGAACTTGAAAATAGTCCCGTTTACCCCTTGGGACAAACTGACTCCATTAATAAGGTCGTAACGGACGTCTAAGAAAAATTTCGGCAAAACAGATTCCGGAATTCTATCACCAAAAATTCGTGGACTATAGCACACAAAAATTGGTAAAATCTGGTTTTTCCTGCTTTGGGGCTCGTTTGAACTTGGAAATGGGTTCGTATTCCCCTCGGGACCAACTAACTCCATTAATAAGGTCGTAACGGACGTCCATGAAAAATTTTGGCAAAAAAAGTTCCAGAATCCTGAATCACTAAAAATCAATGGATTATAGCACACGAAATTCGATAATATCAGGTTTTTCAAGCTTTGGGGTCCGTTTGAACTTGACAATGGGCACGTTTTCCCCTTGGGACCTACTGGCTCCATTAATAAGGTCGTAACAAATGTCCTTGAAAAATTTCGTCAAAAAAAATTCTGGAATCCTATCACCAAAAATCTTTGAACTATAGCAAACGAAAATCGGTAAAATCTGATTTTTCCTACTTTGGGGCTCGTTTGAAACTGAAAATGGGCCTATTTTCTTCTCGAGACCAACTGATGGCATTAATAAGGTTGTAACGGACGTCCAGGAAAAAAATTCGGCAAGAAAAATTTGGAATCTCGAATCTCCAAATACCCATGGACTATAGGACACGAAAATCTGTAAAATTTGGTTTTTCCTATTTTGGAGCTCGTTTGAACTTAAAAATGGATCTGTTTGCCCTTCAAAACCAACTGACTACATTAATAAGGTTGTAACGGACGTCCATGAAAAATTTCGACAATTTTTTTTTGAAATCCTATCACCAAAAATTTGTGGACTATAGCACACAAAAATTGGTAAAATCTGATTTTTCCTGATTTGGGGCTCATTTGTTACGACCATATTAATGGCGTGAGTTGGTTCTGAGGGGGCAAATGAACGCATTTTCAAATTCAATCGAGACCTAATGCGGGAAAAACCAAATTTAGTGATTTTCATGTGATATAGTCCATGAATTTTTGGTCATACGTGATATCGACTTGTTTTTGGCCGAAATCTTTCATGGACGTTCGTTACGACCTTACTAATGACGTGAGTTGGTCCCGAGGGGCAAACAAACGCATTTTGAAGTTCAAACGAGCCCCAATGCGGAAAAAACAAAATTTACCAATTTTCGTGTGCTATATAGTCCATGAATTTTTGGTGATACGTGATCTCGATTTTTTTTGGCTGAAATTATTCATGGACGTCAGTTACCACCTTATAATGGCGTGAGTTGGTCGCGAGGGGCAAACAGATGCATTTTCAAATTCAAACGAGTCCCAATGCGGGAAAGACCGAGTTTACCATTTTTCGTTTGTTAAAGTCCATAGATTTTTGGTGATACGTGATCCCGACTTGTTTCTGGCAAAAAACATTTCGTGTGTATTAGACCATGGATCCGTCGCCTTGGAGAATCCAAAATTATTTTTCTGAAATATTTATAAGAACCTCCGTAATAAGTTTTAGAAGCATTGCGTATAGTCCCACCATATTTTGATGGCATAGTTTTGTATTTACGTGCCAACTTTTAGGAATAAGCCGACTTTCTTAGTTTTTCGTGTGTACTAACCCATGGATTTGGCGGAATTGGAGCACCCAAATATTTTTTCTGAATTTTTTTTTATGAGGACCTTTGTAATGAGTTGGAGAAGCATTGCATATAGTCTCATCTAAGGCATATTTTCACATTTACGAGCCAACTTTTAGGAAGTAGCTAACTTTTTAGGTTTTTCGTATGTATTAGCCTATAGATCTGGCGCATTGGAGCAACAACATTTTTTTTTGAAATTTTTTTATGAGTACCTCTGTAATGAGTAGGGGAAGCATTGTGTATTGTCCCACCATTTTTAAGGAATATTTTTACATTTACGAGCCAACTTTTAGAAATTAGCCGAGTTTCTTATTTTTTCGTGTGTACTAACCCATAGATCTGGCGCCTTGGAGCACCCAAAAATTTTTTCTAAAAAAACTTTATGAGGACCTCTATAATGAGTTAGGGAAACATTGTGTATTATCCACCATTTTTAATGCATATTTTTGCATTTACGAACCAACTTTTAGGAATTAGCCGACTTTCTTGGTTTTTCGTGTGTATTAGCCCATGGATTTGGCCTTGGAGCACCCAAATTTTTTTCTAAAAAAAATTTATGAGGACCTCAGTAATGAGTTGGGGAAGCATTACATATAGTTCCACCATTTTATAAGGCATATTTTCGCATTTACGAGCCAACTTTTAACAATTAGTCAACTTTCTTGATTTTTTGTGTGTTAGCCTATGGATCTAGCGCCTTGGAGCACCCAAAATATTTTATGAAAAAACTTTATGAGGACATTTGTAATGAGTTAGGGAAGCATTGCGTATCATCCCACCATTTTTAATGCATATTTTCGCATTTACGAGCCAACTTTTAACAATTAGTCAACTTTCTTGATTTTTCGTGTGTTAGCCTATGGATCTAGCGCCTTGGAGCACCCAATTTTTTTCTGAAAAAAATTATGAGGACCTCAGTAATGAATTAGGGAAGCATTGCATATAGTCCCACCATTTTATAAGACATATTTTCGCATTTACGAGCCAACTTTTAACAATTAGTCGACTTTCTTGATTTTTCGTGTGTGTTAGCCTATGGATCTAGCGCCTTGGAGCACCCAAAATATTTTATGAAAAAACTTTATGAGGACCTCCTTAATGAGTTGGGGAATCATTGCGTATAGTTCCACCATTTTTTGAGGCATATTTTCACATTTACGAGCCAATTTTTAAGAATTTGAAAAAGTAAAGCAAAAACCGAATTAATGGTGAAGTAACAATCATATTTGAGACGAATAAAAATCTCCTTGTCTAATTGTTAAATTTTGTATATGTTGTCAATGAGTTCAACTAATCCAAATATTTTCAACACAAGTACATGAAAAAAAATATCCTTAAAATTTCGAAAGTAAAAATTTTCAACGATCAAAAAGTGTAATGAGTTAAACTCAAGAACCTAAAAATTGAACCTGGTAAATTTAAATAATACATCCATCATCTTGAAATTTTGAATCAGCTTATGCTCTAGTGATGTCGAGGATCAGGTCCGTCAGGACTAAGCCGGTTGACGTGATACTTGAATGCATCTTTTCTTTGTAATCTTTCCCTCAAAATTTCTTGAGCAGTCTCCATAAGTGTACTCCTCTTCCTTGGTAACAATGTCTCAAGAGGACGACTTTCTAAGCTTAGACAATATGAAAGCAAGATAATAATAATGAACCATAACAAAAACCTAGAAGCACTAGCCATTAATTCTTGAATAATTAATGATATATATCTAAGGTTTGCATGAAATGAAGAGAGTTATATTGTGTTGTGATTATTGAACTATATATATAGTCCTAAATATTCATAGTATATAATATTATTGACAAGGTGGGTTCACAATCAAATAAGATAAGTGCTAAAAATGTGAACGAAAAGTGTAATAGTGATTTGATAACTTGTTTAAAACAAACTTTTTTTGTATTATACCCTTTAGGCCATTTGACCTGATCAAAGAGAAATTATATTAGTACTAGCTATTCAAGTTGTCAACCTGAATTTTTTTAATGCACCTTTTTGATATAAAAAATGAGTAACTATTTAAAGTGATCGAATAATCGATTCTTTAAAAAATGAATACAAATGGATATATATTATTCGCTAAAAGATAAATATTCAGACGAATAATTATATGGATATCTATATTATCAATATTTATTTGTATGCTTATTAATTTCATGAGTTCTTGCTTTATAGGAGTGTTATTTTGACTTTTTAGCCTGTATTTTACCTAATTATTGAAAAAGTCCGGAATAATATGATTATACAAGCTCATCTTCCATCCCTATTATAAGCAAATCTAATATTTATTCGCTTTTATTTAACTCATTTTCGATCCGTCTATATCAATTATATCCAACTTGCCATTTTGTCACTTGCGCAGACAGTACTGCACCAATGGATCTTTATATTCGTGGTGATGTAATATCATACGTGATTGTCCAAAAGTGGCCCTACAATATATAGTGATTCATTAATTAATTAAGCTTCATTTAATATAATAAGTTCTAATTAATGAGGATTATATATAATTAAACAAGGTTGGTTAATTAGTTAGATATGCATACATATAAAGAGGATGTCGACAATGTTTACTTGGCTGCTAGACGATGTCCACAATATTCCCTACTTATTTCTTTTTTTTGGAAATTCAAACGATATGAATATTGACTAATATTTTATAGATAAGGTATAAATATTTTTAGACTATGTGTGAAATTCTAGAGATATATCTTAACCAAACTAAGGTCCTATTACCCTCGAACCCATTTTTTTGTAATTCTATATACCTTTTTGACTTACGTGGCATCCAAACATCTCTCACGCGCCTCAACTACGTTGAGTCACAGAGTGTCCTACGTAAGACAAAAGATGTATAAAATTACAAAAAAAAAATGAGTTTGGGGTATAATAGGACCTTAGTTTAGTTAAAATGTGTTTTGAAATTTCGAACCTAGTCTAGAAAGGTACTCGTGCTTTATCTCAATATTTTAAAATATATTTTATCAGAGAATTGCAATTTATGATACCTTCCATACAATTTTTGAATATCAAAATTCAATTTTAAGATATCAAATTATTTGTATTGTCAAACTCAACTTTTAAAATTAATTAAATAATCTCGAGGAATGAAACATGATAACTATTTTGAAACGACAAAGGAAATGTCTATATCTTAAATCTGTGTATGAATTCATCTCTTTTTCAACTTTTTTTTTCCTATAAATTCAAACTTTCAACAGTGTACCAACTTAACACATTTATCTTATTTGAGAATTAACTTATCTAATAAGCCAACTAGCAAAATTGATGCAAGCTGGCCTTCTATTTGATGTCGGCTGCTTTTTTATATTTATGCATTACACGTATGCATGTATGATAAACCTAATTTTAATTATTTTCTATGAAGATATGCACATTATCACATATGAGACATTTAGATTTGCCTTTTATATTGTGGTTCAGAATCGCTAAAGCATTCAACGGTATTTATATAGAGTATTGATTATAGATATCTATATTTATTATTATCTCTAACTATAATATAGCGACAACTGTATTATTATTGCAAAACTCTTTATTTGTTATAGTGATACGTGCAGGCCACCACCTAGGCACCTATAATAGAGTAATTTTCGTTTGAATTTAGGTCTCTAACTTAGTTGTTGAGAGATAGTGATAGAATTTCTCCAGAATTTTTACGAAGTCAATAAAAATTAATTTTTCAGCAATTAACTCGATTATTTCACTTTATTAGTGATAGAATCCCCTACTTTATTAGTGATTGATGTTGTTTGAAATAGTTGGATGATATACAAATAATAAACTTAACTAATAAATAAAAGTATAGCGATAATTTTTATTCTTTTCCCGATATTTATGTATAGGGTTATGATGGGTTGACAATGTGGGGTTATATTATATACTTGTGATTCGCTAACAGGTCGAGAATATTGACTAAGCCTAGAAATAAAGGAAACTTTATCGAAAGTTTGGAGAGCTAGCTAAATTTTAAGGTCATAAGGATTTGTAAGTAAAGGATGGCTTGGATGATGAAATTTTGTGCTTAAATATGATTAAAGATTTATATTCGAGAATATATAGGTAATGATTTATGAGAGTTATAATAATTTTCCAGTGATTAGTCATTGATATGTTATAGGAACAAAATAATTACTTTGCGACTTTGGGCTAAGGTTTGAAAAGTGATTTGTGGTATGGTAAAATTTACTCCCTTGAGGCTTTTCCCTACAATTTATATTGTTGAATTGATTTTAGAATATGATTTAGTGGCTAGGAAGGCCAGGGGTCGTTTGGTCGGGACAAGTTATTCTAGGATAATTAATTTCGAGATAAGTTATTTCGAAATAAGTTATTCCATCATATATATGGGATAATGTATCTCATCACTATGGCAAAAATGGCGGATAACTAATCCAATGACTACCTAATACCTCCAACCAAACATGGGATACAATAATTCTACATTTTATTTTCTGCGATTATGATACCTTATACCTTACATCAAATGAGTCATTTAGGGTTTTGCATGTAGGTCTAATTATAGAAAGGTAATATTATTACTTTTGGCATACTAAAATAGAAAGTGTCTCATAAATTGAGACGGAAGGAGTACGCATTATTTACCTATGTTAGGGATTTATGAGGCATTCATGATACTTCCTTTGAGTTTATTTTTATGGTACAGTTAGCAGGTAAAGACTAGTTAGGTGCCATGTGGCTTTAATTTATAGTTGAACCCTACGACAACTGTTCAATAGATACATGACTTAATTAAGATGTCTAAATGAAAAATCTCGTCCAACTTTCCTTAACATTATACCCCAACCATATTTACGTTGCATGACAAAAGCTAAACATGTAATTCATGTGTATATCATACCATTAAAAGATTGAGATGAAAATCTCGTGCACGGTTTTGAATAAGAGAAAGTTCATCTCCTGCATGATGCAGTTAGTCAAAAAAAATATTTATTACTAGACTATAGTCTAAAATTGCAGTAAAAATCAGTACTTATGATAAAACTTAAAACCATAATAAGAGGCAATCAAATACCACAACTACTCTTGTGAACTTTCAGAACATAACAAGAGATCATTATACACAACTCAGAAAAATCAACCAAGATCCCTCAGGATTCATTCTATTAATTCCAAGTCAAAAGACCAACATACACAGTAGCATTTTCGGACATAATGAGAGCTTAACTGACGTTCAATCCTGATTGCGTCTACTTCAGGGGAAAATACATATAAATTTTTTGCAAAAAGTTGCCCGGAAGATGAATGGGAAAATATGTACACACCTCCATTATCATTTCCACTTAAGATCCCTAATAATTTTTACAATATGCATTCCTACCATCATACTTGGTTTCTACAACTACAACCAAGTCCAGCTGCAGGACATCGCACAAAGCAAACCTAGCTGCTCTAACTGTGTGCAATGCTATGAATGAAAATCCCAGCACATGTATAAGCAAAACTGGTGAAGCAATTTACAGGTGCTACATCACTCGCATGACTACCATAACCAATAACACTTGTATAGAAATAACATCATAAATAATGTTAAGAATGAGATGTCTGACTCTTCCAAAATCACTTATCTCTTCGATGATAAAACTTGAAGTTCTTGATTGCAGACGTCCTTCAACCAGAAGAGGACCTTCATCTTGGAACCTTCAGATGAGTACACAGCTAAAGACATCCATGAAGAATTCCTGCAAAACAACAAGATAGACAAAAGAATTTAGAACTTCTCCTGAATCTAAGAAGAAACATCATAAACATTGTTAAGAGAAAATTCAATAATGGAATAAAATAGTGAATAGCAACAAAGATCCATATAGCACTGGACCCCAAAAAGCAGTCCAGAATAACTGACGGCGCACACACTATTAATGACCTTAATTCATTTTTCCCTCCTTCACCAGTAGCTCACACACTATTTAGATGCAAAAAATCATTTTTTACCCAGAAAAACAACGACTTAGCCATATCTTATTATCATTTCGAATGATTTCAAATCAAATAGTAAATAATCCTTCAATGGACTGATTGATAATCCAGGCGAATTCAAAGCTAACCTACGATAAGTAGAAAATTGAAAAATCAAATAATGTGGACACTAGATTTAATATTCAATATTTAAGGAGTACTACACAAAAGGGGTACTTACCAAATATTGACAAACAAGGGAATCACAAAATTTTCCAACTTTTTAAAGATAATTTGGTGATTCCATTAATGTGCTAACTTATATGGTATGACAATATTTTGCGTTAAATAGGATCAACATTAATCATTTTCAGAAACTTATGACTTCTTCTTTATTATTTATTCCATAGGTCTTTTTTTTAATTAAAAATTAAAAAGATAACAAGTAATAAGATACGTTAATTAGGGTAGCTTTACAACTATCTAGTCCACAACAATCTTATCTAAAAATATTTACGGACTAGAGTTGCATACACCATCAACAAGTCCCTCCCCCACCCAAACTACCATATGTTCACCTTCAATGATTTAATCAACAGCATGCGCAAGAGAACTTTGCAAGAGCCAAACCAATCACAAAAAAGGTGCAAGTCCACAAGAAATAAGAAAAAAGTTAGCTATCTGACTCACCTGCGCTAAGTGGCCTTTCGCATCAACGGGCCGCTTCAGATCCGGATCCAGAGGAACTATCACTATCAGAATCTGAAAAGATAGAGCAAAAGATATCAGACACATGCAGTGAACTACTGGCTGCAAAATCAATGAAATTAAACATGAGACAATTATGGTGCATTTAAAGATGAAACATGCAAAAGATAATCAGTATTACCACTTGACGATGAACCCGAATCGCTGCTGGAACTGCTTGAACTACTGGAACTGCTTGCATTATCCATCTGTCTTCCTGCTTCTGCACTCGTAGCAAGAGCACTGGTGTTATTTTTAGCTAGTCATGTAAAACCATAGAACCATGTTCTATGAGATTTTCCACCTAAAGCATGAACCTTGATATCAATCTGGGAAAATAGTCACATGTATAAGAGGCTTACCAGTATTACTGTTCAGTGCACCAGCAACCATAGGAGCAGAATTCTGTAAAGAAATGCCACAAATTAAGAAATCCCTACCAGACAAAAATGTAAAACAAAGGTGGAGAAGGAAAAGAGGGAGGGATATCTAGATCAAAGCTCACCATGACTGGGGCAGTCCGTGTAGTTCCTCTGGCTTGCTGAGCAAGTTCAGTCTTTCTCTTCTGCTTGCTTAAGTTCTTTTTGTAATTGGTCACAAACCTTTCAAGCTCCCAGAGGCTTTCCGCATCAACACTGTCTATGTCTACTTCAATCACATCATCATGTTGATAGAATGTTGAGTTCCTCTTCTTAATAATCTGAACAACAGCATCAAGCTTTTCTAAAGGTAAACTCTGAAGATGTGTGCTGAGTCTCTGTTTTTCTTCATAGGTCATATCCCTTTTATCGGGATCATTTGCTTTAGGTTTCTTAGGAACTGGTACCCTACCAACATGAGCAACGCGTGATGGCTTGAACCTGAAATCAGCTGGTCCAGTCATTGACTCAGACCTATCCAAAGTCCTTGCTTGAGAAGCAGGTGGAGCGGCATGAGAAGTTACAGAAGCACGGGCAAAGGGAGAAGGCTGAGGGACCTTTCTTGAAGTTGGGGTAGGCAAACCTGCATCATGATACATTTGATACCTCCAATCCGGATTAAACTCGCCCTCTATAACTGCCCACCTCTCTTCAAAAATCTTTAACAACTGTTCCGACATAACATGAACATCATGTCCTTTGGGATTATAAGTCATGGCATTACGGAAGACAAGTCTCACATCCTCAGCAAACTCCCTGGGAGACTTGTACTGATTTTGAGATAACCTAGCTTTGATAGTGCCCAAATCCATAGGATGCTTGATGATAGCATGATAATCATGCAGCCCAAGACCCTCCACGTTCACTGGCTCATTAAATACCCACCCATGCTTGTGCTTCATTAACCTCTGAAGCAGGGTGGTGCATCTCTTAAACACCTGATTCCTATGTTTATCAAAGCCAAAGCCAACGCCAAATGGATACCCCTTCTCCAACTCACCATTGTGTTTCCTCCCAGCACCATTTGGCTTAAATTTTTTATTGCTTTCCGGGGGCAATCTATCCTTCCCAAGTAAGAATTCGGAATTAGTGTAATACTGATTGGCCTTCGGAGTCCTCTTCTCCTTCTCCACAAACTCAGCAACTACATTATTGTTTTCCACAACTGCAACCCTTGGTCGCTGGAATGGTCTCGATCCAGGGTGCCCCACCAAACCCATCTCTGAATTCACTCGCACTAAAGCCCTACTATTCATCACACCATTATCGATATGTCGTGGTTGACTAGAATTAACAGCACCATTAGGAATAGCGGTTATCCTACCAACATTATTAAAACCACCATTAGTATTTGTATCATGTGTGGTCAGCTG
Organism: Solanum tuberosum; assembly: GCF_000226075.1. Taxonomy (NCBI): domain Eukaryota; kingdom Viridiplantae; phylum Streptophyta; class Magnoliopsida; order Solanales; family Solanaceae; genus Solanum; species Solanum tuberosum. The sequence continues at coordinate 287,062 of NW_006239207.1, read as the reverse complement.
AAGCTCCTTAGCTTCAAGCTCTGTAACTAAACTCCTAATCTGATCAAGCTCACCCGCTAAGTCCCTCCTAATACCTCTAATCTCCGCTCTTGATGTCGCTCCCCCTATATTAATCCTAATTCTATCTCGAACCCTAGAAATTACAGGCTTAACTGTCGAATCCAGCTCAGCATGCTCTCTAGTTAATCCATCTGTATAACTCGCCATAGCAGCCTCTTCACCCCGAACATCCCCACCATTATTAGCCTCCACAATTGGGCTGCCACCAACGTTAGCCACTTCTCTACCATCTAAATCTCCCTGTGATCCAAGGGTATCATCCTGCCCTTGTCCACCATTTATCAATTCTACCTGATCCCTATCCCTCCCATCTTCCAATTCCAAATCACACGGCAAAGAATCTTTCAATTGAGGTTCTTCCTCCTCCTGACGATACTGCAACCGCTCCGATTCTTCTGCAGATTCCAATTCCCCAGCCTGTACAACATAACCATTCGCATCCTTGCTGCTCCCCTTGTTGACATCCGGCGCAGCGGAGATCGGAATCGGGTCATCCTTCTTTTGGATCCTTCTACGCTTCCGGGTATAAACTTTGGTAGGGCTTCCCCACCTTAACCTTTCTCTAGATTTCAAATCGTCGGCATGTGAAGCCATACATGAAATCAAACCAAATAACACCAGAAACCTGAAAAAAATCCACCAAAATCACCATAACAACATCTTCAACCATAAACAAAAACTAGGGTTCCTCAGAACCCCATGAATCGTAACAACAATATTCCGAAACCCTAGTTCAAACAGATCGAAAAAAAAAATAATAAAATAGTAAAAACAAAAAAAATTACAAAAAAAGTAAAAAATAAAATAAAAAAATTGGGGAACAATAAAATTAGGGTTAAGAAAATTGGGGACAGAGCATAGCAGAAGAGAGAGAGAGAGATGATTACCTGTTGAGAGAGAGAGAGAGAGAGAGAGTTTTTTCGGGTCGGATCTAAAAATGTACTCGCTTGGGTTGTGTACGTACAGTTTACTTTCTGTTTTATAATGTTGTTGACACGCGCTTGTCGTGTCGGAGCCTACTGTTATTACCAAAGTGGCATTTGTCCTTTTGCCAAGTAATATGTTGGGAAAACGTGGGATGACATAATATTTTTTTGTTTTTACTTTACTTGCTTACCCTCGTGGTTCTTCTCGGGATCATTTTTACTTGTCATATTTTATATCGGGGGAAAATTAAACTATAAGGTTGAAAATTATTTAGGTCATGTATAATCACATGATTTAGCTTATATTTATGTATGAACACATGGTTTAACACTCATTTGTTTGTTTAAGTATAATATATGAATGTGTTTTTTAATTGATATAATGTATACATATATTTTTTAATTTGATTATGTTCTTTAACTTTGGGTGTGTATAAGTAGACGTTTAAACATGTATGAAATCTAATAAATAGATATATGTGTCCTACGTGACATAATACACGTAGGATGTGAAATTGTCAAGTAGGACGTCATGTAGAATATATGTGTCTATTTGTTCAACTTTATACAAGTTTGGCATAGATATTGGTTGGGATTAAGTTAAAGGGCGTGTTTATATATTATGTTTTTTTTAATTTGGTCTTAGTTGATATATATGTTTTTCAATTTTGGGTGTGAATAAATAAAAATCTAAACGTGTATAAAGTTGAATAAGTAGACACAAATAATATGTGTAGTGTCCTACGTAGCAATACACGTCTTATGTAGCGTCCTACGTGTGTATTATGTCATATAGAATATGTGTGTTTACTTGTTTAAATTTATACAAATTTAAATGTTTATTTATGTACACTCAAAATTTGAGGATTTAGATGTCAATTTGATGTTAAGTTAAAAGGGAAGTAGCTATATTTATGTATTTAAGCAAGCAAAAATTAATCACATTTACTAAGCTTAGTAACTTTGGACCTTTTTTGGACATTTATTTAATATGTGATGTTATGAGCCGCACATTTAATCATATATGAGATTTTTGGTTAAAATAGGGGTTGAGTTTAATAGTATTTTTTGTTTTCCTACTCAAAATTCACCTCAGGATTTAAAATGTAATAACACTGGATAATAATATTCCAACACACAAGTTTATCCTCAAGATTTTATATTAAATTCAAACTGTTCTTCATTTATATGAATAATTGATGAACATGAAATGTTGATCGACTAAATATCTAGGATTATTATTAACATCTATCGCACATTTATAGAAACTAGTTATTATATGGTATGAATATAAATGTTAATCGACCGAAATCTCCTTCAAAATATTAAATGATTTTTAGGTTCTTAATAAGTGTAAACCCTATTTTATTTTTAATATACTTCTTAAACCTACAAATCTTTTAGCAATATTTCTTTCTGGACATAATCATAAGTTAGTAATAACTTCAAGTTGATTTACTATCAAATTGAATTTTATTAAAGATACTTTATTAAAGCAACATACCCCTCTTCATGTCATAATAACATATTTAACTTAAATATTATACTGAATATTGACGGCGTACAATTATTAACGTGCAACATTACACATATTATATTATATTAAAAGCACAAAAATACTTAATGAAATATCGTTCGACTTTTTGAAATAAATTTCTCAGCAGATACAATAATCATTTAATTATTTTTCTTATATTTTAGGACTATGAAATCAAATAAAAAAGTCGTAATGAAATATGTCCTTGTTTGAATTATGTGATACAATGGATCATCTGATTTTTAGAACTTGCCTGGCAAGCTAAAGCAGGCCTTGAGCTTGGTTTGAAAGGTGACAACATGTATAAGAGTCGAAATAGGAGTAGAGGAAGGAGCCGGTTTTCAAATAAATAAATTGGATCATTCACTGTTTATAAGGAGGTCGACATCAGGTATTAAAGTTTTTATGACATCTTCTTATCACATAAGATTATGGATGTGAGCCTTCATTTCATCCATTTTGCAATCATATAATGTGTGATATTTTTGTTGATTCCCCAATACGTACATTGAACAATTGACCCAAGATACTTAAAAATTATTATATTTTCTTTTGACATGTGAATCAAGTCTCACCTCCACAATATCCTCATGTGTACATCACTGAACTTGCACTCCAAAAACTGTCTTAGTCCCGCTTAACATGAACCCTTTTGACCTCCAGAGTTTGTCACCGAACCTCAAGCTTATAAGTGTTAAACTACGCTACGAGTCTTGTCTAACAACTATATCATAGACAAATAACTTATATCATGGCACCTCACCTTGAATATGTTGAGTCAATTCATCTATCACCAAAAAATAGAAGAGGCTAAGAGTTGATTCATGGTGCAATCTCATTACTAACTGAAAAATGCTATGAGTCTCGACCTATATGGCGCAGTTGAAATACTGGAGGAAATTAATGTATGCAGGAACATACTATCTCAAGTCAAGCAAACCACACTATTTCAGGAAAGTAATAAATCAAGAGACGAGATTAACTAATCAAGATTCTAAGTCCTTATTTAAATTTATTATTTTTCCAATTAATGAATACCAAAATGACTTAATTAACAATTACATTCAAATAAAATAGAGTTAAGAAAACCCAATTTACTACTCCCTTTTTACCAAATAAATCTGCATGTGTAATAAATGAATCTGCATGTTCAACGTTGTAGATTATTTAAAGAAAATGCACCCATCACAAGACTGCCAATGATTATTTTCTACAAATATATATATGCTATATATCTAACACCTCTACTATCTCAGACTATAAAAGCTAAATCTAATGCAGCGAGGAGCTCGCAAAATATTATGCAACTCAAATGTATCCAAAAATAGAGCTGGCAAAACTTCAAAGTATCATTTTCTTTTTTTATGTTTAATTAGGCGTGGGCAAATTTGATTCCTTTCTCAATGGACGATTTCAGCTCTGGTTTAAGAGCTTCAAGTCCTTCTTTCTCGTAGTCTGAAAGTGCGCCTAATCCCAAGACTTCTTCCACGCCATTTTTCCCGAGTCTCACCTGAAAATAGTTCAAACAAGTGTTGAAATCAGAAGAACGATAACCAGCAAAAGAAGAGTTATCATATCAATCTCCCATTTTATACCCTCATTGTGAGAGGGATCATCAGATTGAAAATAATGTCATCGACTGACAGAAAATGAAGATCCCTCTATACAGATGCAAAATCGAGTGACAGCAAGGCAGATACATTTAATAGCAAATAGGCACTCAAGCACCATTTAGGTTAGAAGAGGACATCATTACCTTGGATGCAAAGAATGGCAGGTCTGTCACAGTTGACTGTACGAATGAACACTCTACAACATCTGGAACCCCATTCAGTCCCTTCAAGCAAGCATCCGCGAAGATGGCACCAGCATAGCTGCAGAAGTGAAACAAATTGCTCAAAACCCAGTAACCACACAAAGAAAGATATGCAAATAAGGTGTATAGGACCAGTGACAAAAAATAAAAGTCTTTCTTATTTTTTATAACAATATACTGAGTGGGGCAAGTTCTCTTCAATGCATTGTTTTGACAAGTAGTTCACTTCAATACTAGGTGCATGGAAACTTTATATTCAAGACGTTATTAAGATTGCACAATCTTGGCCACTATGCAGCACGTGTTAATTTCCAGTTGTGGCATGTGACAACACATGCAGAAAAAGGTATCATGTTGTAAATTAGTATTGCGAAAACCTGTCAAAATATATTCGCTCCATTTTAATTTATGTGAATTTATTTGATTGTGCAGAGAGTTCAAGAAAGAAAAGAATTGGGACTTGTGCTCTTAAACATGTCATAACATTTGTGTGGCTTCTCATCAAGGATAAAATGGAGAGTTTCTTAAATTACTTCCAGGTTTAGGAAGTCTTTCCTTTTTAAAAGGACTATAAAGGGTATATGGTCACATAAAGAGGAACAAATAGAGTTGTCAAGCAACTCTAGACCCTCTTTACAAGAATTTGACTCTCGTTAGCGGAAGACACTTATGCAGGTGTTCCTTGTCAATACCAGAAAGTTCTTGCCACCAAACAGAGAAACTTTCATGAAAACATTGCAACTTAAATAAGTAAAAGAGAGCATGAATAGAAACATACGCCATCGAGAGGGTGGCTGAACCCTTTCCAGCCTTGGCCTCCACAACTTCAGTGCCACCATCTTGGGTGCGCTTGGTGAGTGCCTCAATTTCTTCACTTGACAAATTTGCACTTGGAGTGGCCTATTGCAACATTTAGAGATAACAACAATACAAGAATTAGTAAAGTTACAATGTGGAATTAATCTTTTTTTATGAGTCAACACGAGGTAGACGTAATTTTTAAATAACCTAGATTAAACAAAAGAAAAGAAAGATTACTTGGGAAAATAACGGGAGGATAGTTACGCCAGCGTGACCACCAACAACGGGGACAATGACATCTGGAACAATGCACCAAAATATTTAGTAGTGAATAAGAACTTTACATGAATTGACGGTTTAATACAATGAAATAGAAGCAAATCAAAGATGGAAATCACTATGATGCATACCAGCAACATTAACTTTAGCTTTTCCAGCATAGAAAGTCTTTGCCCTAACAACATCAAGTGTGGTCACTCCAAAGAGTCTCTTCTCATCATAGGTTCCAGCCTTCTTGAACACCTCAGATGCAATTGGGACAGTGGAATTCACGGGGTTGCTGATCACATTGACAAGTGCCTTTTGGAGATTTGAGGGGAGGTATTAGAGGAAAGAGGAAGAGTTGGTATTTGTTACTCCAACATCTAAACTAATATGTAAACCAATATGGGTACTTACATGAGGGCAATACTTTGCAATAGCTGTGCAAAGAGACTTAACAATACCAGCGTTAATGTTGAACAGATCATCACGGGTCATACCAGGCTTTCGTGGCACACCAGCCGGAATAATGACAACATCAGCTCCCTCCAAAGCCTTCCCTAGCTGTTCTTCTCCTGCATAACCCAAAATCTGCAAGTCCAGGAAAAAAACAATGGTCAAGGAACTGCAAGGACTAGGGATCAGACACTGAGGCCGTTCAGTTTGTGGATTGCAGGTGAGGCAAGTGGGATAAAAAATATAACACTGTTTGGCTTATTGTGCAAAGGATTACATCATTAGGAAAAAAGTTAGGGGTCTTTCAGAAGATCCATATATTTTAAAATAAGCCCCCAACTAAATTCTGCATTAGTTGTTTAGCGTTTGGTTTTCACGTTTACTCTCAGTGTTCACAATATCAACATTAATTATGTAGTTATACCAAATTCAGTAATGTATAACATTACAAGTATTAGGAATAGATGCATAAGAGCACATAAATCAGAAAAGAATAACCTTATATTTGATCACTTATTCAGTTAACCATTTCTTACATATTATCTCTCCGTGTATTTTGAGAAAAGTTTGTATATTGACTATAAACTATAAAGTAATAAGAACATCAGGCAATTTAATTAACTATACCTCAATCTCTAACTGCAGGGGTCAATGATATAAATTCTCTAGATATCTTGCTGTATTTGGGTCCATTTCATTTTGATATAAGTAATTTATCTTTTATGGTAAATTAGGAGTCCCTAAAACTAAAAGTTCTCCAAACTTCACACCTATCCCTATTTGAAGCTAAAGCTAGTGTAACAATGACTAAGGCTTAGTCTAGCTACCCCTTATAGATATATTCTTAGATAAATCCGCATTGATACAGAGAGATCATACTACTCTTAAAGCAATTTTCTTCCACATGATTTTAGTTCAACCTGATCTCTTTTTATAGCATCTTCAATCACCACAATGCCGTACGTAAGGACTAGTGTTTGTAGGTTTATGCAAGGCATAGCCAAACCATATATGGCAACTTTTTACTAATTAATCCTATACTTGCACTTTTTGCCTAATGTGATCATTTCTATTTTTGTCCAATCTTATATGACAGCACATCTATATTTGCATCTAAAGTTCCAATGACAGTTAATCTTGCGGATATAATAAGCATCTGAGACCCAAAGTTCACCCCATATCACATTGTTGATCTCACAACCATTTTCTAAATTTACCTTCTCAAGTAGGAATCTCGAAGCACTCTTTCACTTCAATCACTAAAATTCAATCAATCTACTGCATTTTCGTTTATCACGTCATTCACATCAAAAGATTGAGCACTTCAATCAATATATTTCTATCAACCAATCTATCACATTATTCTCTTCAAGAGATTGAGTGACACCGCAGTTTTATCCAATCTCTCTTCACCTTCGTCCTTATGGTAGGAGAGCTAAACGTGGATATATTACGTCTTACTTCGACTTATCCTAGCAATTTGTTCTGAGAAACGCTTCTCCATAATCCCAAATTGCAATCAACTCCCTTGTTAGCAAAGTAAAGTTGTCATCTTAACTAGAGAAATGTAATATTTATTTCACATTTTTGTAGTTTAATTCCAATGAGTTTTTGCTTGAGAAGTTCACAAGGAATCAAGGATTACAGTATAGAGATTCTAATAGTAATAATAATCACTGGAGTATTTGCCATTGAATGTTGAAGTCATCTACAACAAATGCTTAGATAAAATTTGATAAGAGTTTTTTTTCTGATAATTCTATGCCTTCACATCATTATTTAATATTTAGCTTATCATCATCATACCTGGCATATAATTAGCAAATATAATAGGAATCAAAACAAAACTCAACGAAATCACAGGTACAGATTCACATAAACATACAAAGATTAGATCAACTTGTGAGATAAACGCAACGAGTCATCAACATAAAAACAGAAATCAAGTCCCTATATTCATCAAAGGACACTGATACATCAGAGCAGTTAAAATTCTAGGGCTTAGAAGAGTGAGAAACCACACACTCATCACGAAGAGCGTAAAACATGGAGTAACAGGCAAGATAAAGCAGAAATTAACCTCAGATCTGGTGTTGATGTGGCTGACATCAGCGGCAACACCAGGAGTTCCAGCAATATCGTAGAGTGCAAGTCTGGAAACTAAAGGATTCAGTTTCATGAGAAGTGACAGCGGCTGCCCGATCCCTCCAGCTGCACCTAAAATAGCAACTTTCCTGTCCGGAGCAGACTCCGATGCGAATCCCCGGCGTCTTCCGGCGGTTGAGGTTCTGCGAGCCAGAGTTCTCAACATGGATGTCCTCATTGCTATGGCGGAGAAAAATGTGAAGTCGAAAATGAGAGAAATGTTCAAAGGGAGTGTTGAGTTGCGTGAAGCCGACTACAGTATTTATACTGGCTATAGATTCGTAAATTTCTAGGAATGGGTCCCCTGATTTTCTGCCGGTAAATATTCCCTTGATTCATTTTTACTTGTTCTCTAGTATTTAAAAATCTTTTTATCCAATATTTAATATTTACCCTAAAATTTGAATTTGTGTAAAATAAAACTTTATTTGGAGATGGCACTCAAAATCTTTGATTAATGAGGAACAGTTTCATTTACTACACAATATTATTTAGTAGTTACACATTAATTTTAACATATCAAAAAATATAATTATTCTTTTCTTATTTAATTCTTTATATTAATTATTTATTTCTCAAGACTTGAGACTTGAGAGGCTGAGACTAAACAAAATTTATATTCATCATTATCTCTTAACCGCATGTAAAATTTAAAATAGAAACTTAAAAGTAAACGGAGGGAGTATTGACTATACCATTGAAGCAACTTAAAATTCTTGACTTAGTCCCATTTAGATTAACTTATTTTTAGATGCATTGACTTTTTAGTAGTTTTTTAGTTTTGAAGGTATTTGGAAAGATTATAAAGTGCTTTTAAGCATCCACTTTTAGGCCAAATAAGTTTTAAAATAAGTCAGAAATTAAAAATAGGATACCATCTACGGACTACGTGTATGATTTTTAATTTTTGGCTCATAAGTAACTTTTCATATGCCCATCCAACCAGGCTCGTAATAAGTTATAACTTTTGTTTGATACACCGAATGAGATAGTAATCTCATACAATAAAGTAAAATTATTTTTTCATGCTTAATCGATAAGATAAATAATAAAATGATGAAAATAGTTAATCTCATGGAGATATCCAACGCATGAGATATTTTTGTTTTATCTCATCTCACCTACTAAACGCGTCTAATTATTTACCTTTGAATATATTTTATGCGTCTCAATTTATGTGTTGTTTTAGTCAATTTTAAAAAAAATACTTAATAATAATGATTGTACTTTATTTAATATTTTCCTAGTGCATTAACAAATGAAGCATATTCTTTCTATCTTAATCAATCACAATGAAGCATATTATCTGCAAATATCGTTGCGTTTGCGGACCAAGTTCTCATCTTTACACTAAGGAAAAAAAGGCTCATCATCTTTATGATATCGAGAACATTTTTTTTATGCCTCATACAGCTAACACAAGTTATACTTTCTGTTTTACAAGTTAGTGAACCCAATTCTTTACACTTTTTGGTACAAACTTTTGAGTCCACCAATTTGTGAAACAAAAAGAAAACCTCGCACGTATCAATTATATGAGACAAAAGTAAAAAAATTCTAATATCTAACCTTCTGTTGGACCTTCGTTTACTCGCCTTGTCCGAAAAATCTGTCAGAGATCATAATGCGAGTATCTCAATGCAGAAAATATAAGAACTTAAGTGCATTATTATATAGAACAACTGCAAACAAATATACATGGCTCAAAAAAAGTCACAAATTTGGAAAATGTATGATTTTCTGGCAAATAGAGTTCTTGAACAGAATCCTACAAGTACAAAATTTCCCAGATGCAGATTGACATCCCCAAGCCACAGCTCGACGGCCTCATTAGCTGCAACCCTCTTCAATTGTACAACTTCAACCTTCACAATACTATAGAAATAGAGAAAGACAACTCTCTAGTCCACATCTTAAACAATCCAAATTTTAAGGGAAAAGTAGCAATCAAATCTGAAAAAGGGCAGCTCGGTAAACATTAGGGAAGTGCCACATCCCAAGGGAGTTTAATGTAGTCAGGCCACCCTGGTGCCAATTTCACAGCTCGAACCAAATCAAAATACTAAAAAAAGTTGTAATCATCTCCATAAGCTAACCTTGATAACAATGAGAACAACTTTTGGATGTTTTGATTTTGACAACTTGAAGTGAAAGACAAAGTCCTTTAGATGTTGGTTAACAAAGAGAGTCGGTCGGTTGGCCATAGGTCTTCTTTATCCAGTCCAGAACATCCACACAATCTTCATGCCCAATGAAATGCCTTCACATACAGAGGGATTTCAGGTTAGGAGAAAATGAGTGAAGATTTTTGTTTCTATATTTCAAGTTCATACCTGTTTATTGTACGATAGGTCTTCAATTCTGCAGCTTGACGGTGATTTCTTATATCTTTCCGCATACGAAGTGACTCAGGCATCTGGAGATGGCCATCCTGACTGTTATATGAATCACATATGAAGCTAAGCACCTTTTCCTGTAAATGCCATTTTCAGATGTCAACAGGAGAATTTGACGTGCTTCATGGCTCATGCTACTGAGAGATAAGGCCCAATAATAGGTAAGATTAAACAATTAAACAATTTTTCATAGGGGAAGAAACGACTGCCTCTGCACATGAAACAAACATGTTCCTTGAAAAAAGGAAAACTGAAAATTATCACATGCCAACTCCAAGTCAAAGAATCCCTATTTCTTACAATTAATTGTTCACTGCCTATATTTTCCCTCAAGGCATGCTTTTGGAAAAAGAGAAGTCTGAAGGCAAGAATAAGCATCTAAAACCAAAGGAGGTCATTGTGAAACTGATTGTAGCTCAATGAAAAAAAGAAGAAAACAATTTGAAAGAGAATCTTCCCACACTAAGGTAATTATTGCTAAGAAAAGGACCCACTATTGTTCTGAACCTTCCAGAATCAACCTTTCATATCCAGACTGACACAACTCAGAATATACCAACCATGGGATACCCAAAGAGATGATGAAAATATCCGCATATATATAATGCATGCATGACTGTATGCATTTCATACTGTCAATAAAAGGAATCGTGAACGACTTTTATAAACCAGGAGAAACTCAGCTACAGCATCCGGAATGAAGAGAAATGTCCAACTTGATAAAAGTTCTATTTAACAAAAAGAAAGGCACAACAATTCCTTATAAAAACAGAAATGGCATACCAAAGGTTTAGAAGCATCTATCCACTCATAAATCTGTTCATTGCGAAACCATGTCATCTGCCTTTTTGCAAAATTTCTGCACAAGAATATAAGAATCAGTCAATCAGCTTATAACTTGCAAGAAATAACATTATAGACAACAACAACATACCAAGTGTAACCCCACAAGTAGGGTTTGGGGAGGGTAGAGTATACAAGACCTTACTCCTACCTCGTAGAAATACAGATGTTGTTTCCGATAGACCCGGATTAAAAAAACATTTTCAGCAGTTTCAATATGGGAAAAGTAACAACAATGAAATAATGTGAAATGGAGAGCATTACACAACATAGAGAAGAAAGAACTGTAAAACCAGCGCTAAAAGAATATTGCTAATACTACTGCCAAGAAACTACAAGAATATTGCTAATACTACTGCCAAGAAACTAGTATTATAGACAATCCAATCAAATCAGGAAAACCAGCACTAAAAGCATGGACCAGACTCAAATGTATGGAAGGGGCCAGAGCCCAGACAGGAGTAAGAGTGGACCAATTTAGGCAGTACTATCAGAAGTTCCTCACATTTGCATCCACATCATCCATACTGCTCTTTTCTCATCTTGAAAAGTAACTATAGTATCAAGAAGTGTGGCTCGCTCAGCAGACAAGGAAGTGAGGGTTAAGTAGAAAGTTGTCTTCAACAGTGACAGGGGAGACATGATTAAAATTCTATCAGGAATAGTTGTGGAACTTTCTGCTGATCCATGGCAAATCCGCATACAATGACTACAACATATAAGCCTCCAGAACTAAACTGTGACACTAGAAGAGAAAAATTGCATATAAATACAACATTTAAATGTCAAGAAAGAAAGGTTGTCTTAATATGTGAAATAATAGAGAAAGTGTTTGTTATGACTTATGACAGAAGTTATTTTCTAAGAAAGACATTTTCATGAGGAAGTCATGCACTAGTGCTTGGTTGCTGGGGGTGAGGGGATGACCTCCCTCACTTATGGACGAAAGCCATTTTCGTTATTACTATGTTGACTTTTAATTCCATATCACTTGCTCCAACCAACACTTAGACATAATTATTAATCTTTATTAGTCAAATTTCGGTAAAACACTATCCAATTTGCTAAAATTATTATCAGTCTTTGATATGTATTTTTCCAAAAATTATTTTTCAGTCACAAACCAAACACGAGAAAACATTTTCTGGGAAAATAATCTTCCACTAAAAAACATTTCCCCGGAAATATTTTCCATAAAATAATTTCCGTTAGATCAAACACATTTCAATCAAGGAGGCCTTAACGGTTCATACTAAAAGGCCATTTTATTGAAAGATAACATTTTGAAAAATTATATTTTATTACACAATAAGACAGTCATTTTCCCTACATCCATATCTTCTATACAAAGAAACCGAGAACAACAAAGATCATCACGATTTGAGACAATTACATAGTCACAGTGAAAGTAACATACCGTGATCCTTTCTGAAATTCAGATAAAAATTCATAGAAGTCCCCAGCAGAACTCCATCCTCCATTTTCCCTACATCTTAGAAGGTATTCCATTGCCTAAAAGATTTTGAACAAACACATATTAGTAAACAAACTATTGGACTGTGTTCAAGGTATAGGGATGCAAATATACTTGTCGGTAACCAATTGCTCGAGTAGCAGAATTCGAGTTCGGCAAAAGACCCACATCAAGAAGCCACCCTGCCTCAGATAGAATTCCATCTGCTCCTGCAGTATGCACCATCATAATGAATTAATTAGGATCAAGGTATTCTAAGTAAAGTTGTTAAGGAACTAAAATGGAAAGCTCTTATTTAAAAGAAAGATTTATTTTAGTTGAAGCAAAAATTAGTATCTCAAGGACTACAAAATTAAAGCACACTGGTTAACTCAGAAGAAGAATTAACCTTCATTAACAAAATGATCACTGGTACTTGTTTGAATTGCTCACATTTCACTATCCAATTTCCAAAGAAAATGTTTCTCCAGTTATTCAGAAGAAACTTATCCGAATACATATCCTTAGATGACATCAAAACTATGAACAAAGAGAAAGAAAGGATCAAATTACTTTATCTAGTCTTTCCAAAATGTGAGAAAGAAAGGATCAAATTAATTCATCCAGTCTTATCAAAATGTTATGAAACGAAGAAGGGCAGGAAGAGAGGAAGGAAGAGAAGCAGATAATTAGCCCTAGGTATCATGATAACCGCAAAAATCTTAAGGCAGAAAAGAATGCTCTTCCTAGAAGGCTTGTGAATAATGGATGAGGCTGTGATTGAGAATTCTAAGACCTTAAAAGAATATTAAACAAAGCAAATAATCATAAAAATTTCATTAATCTTTTACCTAAGAGCATATCTTCACACCGAAAATCAATTGATCTATAGAGATCTATCCTATTGGTGGAAAGGAAATAACAAAGAAAATCATAATCCAAATCCTTTATTTCATTCTGCTGCAATTTGTCAGCAGAAGTCTTGACATCAGCAGCATCTATTTGACCTGATATGAGCTGTTCTCTGAAAGAATCATATGGTACTTCAAAAGCTGATGGAGGTGACCCAGTAGACTGCAAGACAAAAAATGTATTTAGTTTTTTCATCCAAAGATGAACTGAACAGGCTGCGACAACATGGACTAACAGTTGTGCACATCTCAATCCAGTCTTAACTATTCCATAACCACAAAGAGCTCTTATGAAACCAATACAAGTTCTCTCTACAAGTACATCAATAGTTGACAGGAAACACAGATTCTCCCTGCAATCACATCGGTAAGTGACAAACAATAACACAGAAATCTCTAATGTCAACCTAACTCATACAACACGTGATCTACAAAGAAGGTGTTAAAATCAGAGCAATCGCACATGAAAGTTACACAATTTTACCTTAACAATTTCAAGCCTGCGACGCAAGCGATACCAATCATTTACCGGTAAAGACTGGGCACCAGGATCACCAGCTTTAACCAACAACTGAACAGCAGCATTCCACTCTTCATCATTCTGTAAACTTGCAAGCTCTGAGTCAACTTCAGCAGCAATCTCTCGAGAGGCTTTTGGAACATCTGGCTTCCCATAAATAAACCTTAAACATTGGACAGAATTTATTATGTGAGTTGGAAGATCATGGCCCTTAAGGTTAAGTGACTCAGTTGTAGAGACTGCATGAAAACGGAATTCTCGTACACCCAAGATCCAATTCTATTATCAGTTACAGGATATATGTAAGCTTCATTTTTAAATATAATAAAGCTTGTAAATAGACATCTCTCAACAAAACTTATCCTCATTCTTGCTCTCTCACAGTCTGTAGTTTTACAGAATGAATCTTCTTTGTTGAACAAGTTGCAACCAAAAAGTTTAGCTTTAGTTTTGAAATGTGCTCCTCAATCTAACCAGAAGCTTTCAAGTGTGAGCTGTAATATCCTACACATACCATCGCAAATATAATCCAGTACCACCAGCGACTATTGGAACACGGCCCCTATCAAGGATATCTCTGGTAGTTTGCCTAGCATCCTCAAAAAATTGTCCAACAGAATAATCTGATGACATATCCAAAAGAAAAGGAGAAAAAAAATGTGTTAGAACTAAAGGACAACAAATTTAAGGGCACATCATATAGGGCATACAGTTAACTAAATATGACTATATGAGCAAATCAGATGAAGGAAATTTCACTTCAAATAACAGCCCCACCCCGCCCAACTGGCACAGGTTCCCTAGAAAAAGGACTCTTGATCACAGTGGAGTCTGGAATGTTGTGTTAGTCTAAAGTTACAAATGCCAGTGATCACTAATCTCGACGATTTGTATAAACATTGCAAATGCCTTGAGCATAAACAAACAAAGGTGAAATGATAGATATAAAATGGTCAATTTGAGGGTTTCAACAAATTGAGGAATTTTGATGTGTTCCCTTCATTGATTTTAAGTTCTGATGTTCCACAAATATGGAAAGCAGAGGGCTTCTATTGGTCATGACTGTCACTATGCACACGCCAACAAATATATGCACCAAATTACAATTTATGACAATGTAGAGGGCATAGATCATACTTCATTGAGTGAAGGGATGAGCTGCACAGCTATTGAAATTCATGCTAAATATTGTTTCAATGCCTCAGACCCTCTAATTTAGACAGAAATACCTTCGGATGGATGCAATATGTCAACCAGATGATGTACTACTTCCTGCAAAACATACAGCAAAATAAGTGTCTGTCATGGCAGTACTCTGACACATGGTTCTATAAAATTCAAAAAGTATTTTCCATTCCTCAAACGGACAAACAAGTAGTAATGAAGCTCCAGAAGTTAGTCATTCAGTACATCCAAACATGAAACCAAAAATTACGCGGAAACCAAAAGAAGGCAAAAAAAGTTTCATGTTAAAAGCATGCCTCAAAAAACCAGGCAGTAAACATGCTAATATTAGCAAAACATAATTCAAATTTGCTAAAGCAATACCTTTCGTTCATCAAAGGAAGGCTTCGCTGAACCGACATCAAGCCCTCGATACACCTATAAAGCCAGAGAACAAAGCATAAATCAACTGAATTTCAACAAACATCATTCAGTCAGTAGCAGAGCCATGATAGAGGTTGAACATCTACTATATATACATATAAATGAAGTGTGATTTCTCGACCCTACCTAGCTCCACCACTGCATTCAGTTAAGCAACATTAACAAGTTTGTGATAATTTTTGCTATTTCATTTAAGTTCAAGTTTTGGTACTTCAATTTTATTCAATTGTTTACTGTCAATTTCAATTTTCTAACTAACCAAATGGAAGCAATTTATGAGGTTAGTTAAGTAATAACCTGTACAGAGTCCGCGCTGATGATTTCACCATTGAGTCGCTTAGCGAGCTCTAATGCTAGCTTGCTTTTACCGGCACCGGTAGGTCCGGAAATGACAATAACTTTCTCCTTAGTAGAGGAGGCAGAGCAGGAGGTGAAGAGACGGCAACGGCGGCGGAGAAGTGTCTCCACCGTGTACGGCAGCCGGAGATAGCTGCTTATCCGAACGCCACCAGTCCCGACGGTGCTTATCATGACTGGAGCAACTGGACCGATTGGCTACCGGAGAGGAGCCAAGTCCCTTTTTAACACTATAGTTTAGAGGCCTCTTAATTTAATTTTTCAAAATTAATATTTGTTTGATAAATATGAAAATCTTATATTTGTGAAAATTATTTACTCTCTATTAAATGAGTAAATTATAATTTATAAGAAAATATTTTAAAAAAAATATGATATCTATTATAAATTGCATATAGTTCATATTCTTTTTATAAATAAATATTTTTAATAACATATTAGTATGACAAACTTATAAGCATATTAATTTCAAAGATTCACTAATTTAATAAATTAGCAATAGTACTAATTAGTTATTTGTTAATATAATTCTTTCACGTGTTACATATAATCTCTTTATATCGAGTATAATTTATTTTAACTTTTCTAAATTTAAAATGATGAGTTTTTTTTTGTAAAATATAAATTTGAAATTGTTGAGTTTTATTTCTTTGGAAGTCCATGTAAATTGTCCACTTGATATTCTTTTACTTTTGTGGTCTCATTGTTAAACGATTTAGAGTAAATTATAATTGTATGTGCTGAGGTTTGAATTCGATGTAAAATTTGTTTGTAATGGCATTACATTCATGTATATATAGACTTTATTACAAAAATACTTTAGTTATTTTGATGCAATACAATATAATCCAAGTGATCATTTATGAAATTATCCTGTTTCTCCTTCTTGCTCTGCTCAATTTCACCATAGAAATATGAAACAAATCCACATAGAGCTAGGAAAATAGCAACTCCCTTTTCAACTTGAAATTTTTCATGAAATAAAACTATAGCTAAAATCTCAGTAACAGGAAGTAAAAAAGCACCTATAATTCCAGAAAGTAAAGATGAAGAATAAAATATCACTCCAACTAATCCCATCAATGCTAACTGCCAAATAATGGCACACCATACAAGTACCAAATAATACTTAGCTTCTCCAATCTCATATTCACTTGCTTCCTTTGGAATTGCCTGTCAAATAAGATGTTAATATGTTTTTGTTACATCTGATAAATAAAATATATTATTTTAAAGGTATTTATGTATAACTTAGAAATAATATCCTTATCTCACAACATAAAAGTTAAATTTATATACATTCTATTATTTGTAAAGTCCACTTATGAGATCACATATTGTTGTTGTTATTAAAAAATATCATGAGAGTACAATGATAGTAGAGATGGGGGTGGTAGAAGTGGGTTAGTCAAATAGTGGTGGTTGGGAGTATGGTGGTAGAGAAATAAGTGTTTTTAAACTTTTAATTTCGCTTGCGTCACGAACATAACTTGTTAAATTTGAAGTTTTAGCCATAATTTTTAAGCAACACTTTTTCACTTAGTAGATAATGAGGAAAGCGAACTCAGAAATACAAGATCTAAGGTCATTGAATGTAATTTTATTTAAGGAGACAAGTAGCTTAGAAGTGGAATTCATTTTTTTCTTTTGTTTATTTTTACTTGTCTACTATTTAAAAATATATATTCGTTTTTAAAATAGTTGTACTTATTTTATATTATTCTTAAGTACTATTCATTTTTCAATATTTAGATGACTTGTGTTATTTGTCATTCTACCTATTTTATTTCGGAATAAATTATCCGAGATTATTGTACCAGCAAAGGAGAGAAATTTATTCAATACTAATTATTAATTCAAAATAAGTTATCCACTTATCAATTAAATAACATCATAATTTATACCCAAAATTATTTGGTGTTATACTTCGCATCAAACAACTCGTTAAAGTAATATTTATGAATAACTAACCAGACTAACTTCCAAGTTTCAACTAACTCAATTTAAATTTCAGAAAATTACAACTTTCAAAAATTTAAATTTCTTAACTTCAAAAATTTATAATCAAAG
This sequence comes from Solanum tuberosum, assembly GCF_000226075.1. Classification (NCBI taxonomy): domain Eukaryota; kingdom Viridiplantae; phylum Streptophyta; class Magnoliopsida; order Solanales; family Solanaceae; genus Solanum; species Solanum tuberosum. Next base: position 268,902 of record NW_006239207.1, on the reverse strand, counting down.
GTTGAGCTCGAATTCCACGAGTATTAAAAGAAGAAAATGGAGAGGAATACCTGGAAATCGTTGTTAATTATCATTCCAATGGTGCAAAAAACAGTAGCAGAAACACCAATAATCAGCTGAATCTCCAACACCATAGTATAACTAATAGCATTTTTTGCCTTTATGTAAATCAACTCAATAAGCGATACCATAAGCCCAAAACAAACCGCACCCATAACCGTCATCACAAACCCAATCACATACTCCTTAACAGAAACACCGGCCGGCCGATCGCCCTTCCCACGGAGTGCTAAAGTTGCAGCTCCGGCGATTAACAGAAAAACAGATAACTTCGAATACACAGTCAATTTTTGCTTTACTAAAAGTACAGCGAAGAGTGCGGTGAACGCTAGTTGAGTTGCGTTGATGAGAGATGAAGTTGAAACGGGTAATTTTGCAGGTCCCCATGAGATAAAGTAACCGTCGAGACCGGCGATGATTCCGACGCCGGTAGATCCGATGATTTCTCGACGAGTTAAGGAGAAGATTCTGGCGGTCGCCGGAGATTCGATTTTCCGGCGGTGAAAATAGGAGATGGATAAAGGGATGAGGATTAAGGGACAAGCAATTGTTTGTAACCAACTGGAGAGCCAAATTCTTTGACCTCCATGGATGAAGTACAAACGAGAGATCAAAGGGCCACCACAGTTGCCTATTGAAAACATAATTATGTTCAAAATTAGTAAGGTAAACTTCTTCATTTTTGCTAATCTATAATCAAAGTTTCTAATCATCCTGTATTTATAACATAGCTAAATTATATATTCACCAAATTCATAACGTGCTAATTATTTTAAATCTTTTTTTAATTTAAGCCATGCACACCTTGACTAGTATATATTCACGTGATATTTGTCAACTCTCATCAATAACAATAATACGTACAAGATAACTCTGTATGGAATCAAGTTTATGATAGATGAGAAGAAATCACTAGTATGTTCTGTATCTACTAAATTTGGACATCAAAACTTCATGATTGTCAACTCGCTTCATTGATCATGATACTTAATTATTTTTTTAAATAACTCTGATTATGTTACTATCGTTTTCTATACATAAAAAAAAATAGAGTTAAATAAAACAAAAGTCCTCTACATTAGTGCCTTCCATGTTCCTCTAAGGGCAAATCATATCCAGATTCAAGGGAAATGTTTATTTATATTATCATAATAAAGAGGAGTCAACTCTTTAATTTAGCTGTCTTTCTCTGACCTTCTAAGATTAAGAAATGATATAATGACATATCTGATGAAAATAATTATTTATTACATTAATGTGTTTTATAGTAATGATCAACATTAATGGCAGTCAAAGAAGAACAGATATCGTTGTTGTTTTCGAAAAAAAATTCAAACGAACAATTTCAATAGAATTGAAATTCAATTTCTTAATTTACTATGTTCAACTATGTTCGAACTCTATGTATTTCTCTATCTGTAGAGTACATTGAATGTACAAAAATGACTATTATAAAATTTCTCATATTCATATTAACAGCTACTCTAGGGAAAATATTTTTATATAGTGCTGATGATTTAATATTAACTATTTTTGTAGCCTCGAAATTTTACAGTTTATGCTCCTATCTATTATGAGGATATATGTACTAAGAAAAATGTACAGTCTAATAACATTACTATGAAAAACTAAAGATACGTTAAGATTTTATTTTTTTATGGGAATACGAGCAAGGAAGAACAAAATTAATCATTAGAAAGAAAACGAAAAGAATAAAGAAAGTTAAAAAATATTAAATGAAATAAATGCTGAAAAGATATTATCCTTTTTTCATCTTGAGAGTGTAAATAATTGAGGGGGGGATCTTTATGTATTTAATTTATATGGTAAACTTAGTATCGTTGTCAGTGTAAGAAATTTTTATATTGCTATGTCATTTTACATGTTATAGTAGGTAACTTATCTTAGTTTAAAATTTCAAATCTCACATTAAGGAGACTTACCTATCATATATCATTTAAAGTGACTTGATAGTATAAATAATTTTTTACATTTACAATATACCTATTTAAAGATTTTTTTAAGGCTCTTGATGTACCTAACTCACTATATCACCAACCAGTAGTTGCATTCAAACTATGCTTAAATTACAAGACATTTATTTCCTCCTATTTTACACTATGCTTAATCTTAATTCTACTCCCACCAATATGACAACCCAACCCCCACAGAATCGTAAGATCTTTTTCCTTTTTCCTCTTGCATTAATCTCGCTTTTTCTTCTTGGAACTCTTAGATTTTTACTTGATAACTTGAAAAATAACCAATTCCAATTTCTATGGCAAAATAAGTTTCTTAGAGTAGCAATAAATGTTTCTGAGAATGAAATAATTGAAGAAAGTTGCAATGTATTTGAAGGAAAATGGGTTTGGGACAATGTAACATATCCACTTTATAAAGAAGAGACATGTCGTTATTTAGTTAAACAAGTTACTTGTCAAAGAAATGGAAGACCTGATTCTTTTTATCAGAATTGGAGATGGCAGCCTCATGGTTGTAACTTGCCAAGGTAATGAAATTTGATCTTACATTTTAGGGGGGGGATTGTTTTGTAAATGTTTGTTGATCTCAGGTTCAATGCTTTGAAGATGTTGGAGATGTTGAGAGACAAAAGGATCATGTTTATTGGAGATTCTATACAGAGAGGCATGTTTGAGTCAATGGTTTGTCTTGTTCAATCAGTAATTGCAGATGGTGGTGATCATACTATCAAAAGAGTTCCTCCTAGAAAGATTTTCAGAATTGAGGTGCTAATGGAGTATTTAACTTGAATTTGTGTACACAACTTTTCACCTAAACATTTGTTGTTGTTTATGTTGTAGGAATTTAACACGTCGATTGAATATTACTGGGCTCCTTTCATGGTTGAATCTATATCAGATCATGCAACTAATCATACTGTAATGAAGCGACTAGTTAAGCTTGACTCTGTAGAAAACCATCGCAAACTTTGGCAAGGAGTTGATATTTTGGTTTTTGAAAGTTATGTGTGGTGGATGCATAAACCTTTCATTAATGCAACGTAAGTACCCTTTTCACTCAAAAAACACATACAAAAGAATTACAGCAGAATGAACTAATATTGTTCTGTTTCTGCAGATATGGATCTCCTGAAAACGTTCGAGAATATAATGTAACAACAGCATATAAATTGGCGTTGGAAACCTGGGGAAGTTGGATAGAGTCGAGTATTAATCCTCAAAAGCAAAAGGTCTTTTTCGCGACAATGTCCCCAACACATTTATGGTGAGTTCATTACTTAGTGTCGATGAGATGATATTGGATCCATTGTGTATTAGACATAAGAAAATCTTTCATTCATTTGCAGGAACTGGGAATGGGAAGGTGGAATTGATGGGAACTGCTTTAACGAGACGCAACCAGTGGAAGGACCCTACTGGGGAACAGGTTCAAATCTTGAAATCATGTCGATCTTGAAAGATGTAATTGAAAAACTGAAAGTTAATGTGCGTTTGCTGAATATTACTCAGTTGTCTGAGTACAGAAAAGATGGTCACACTTCAGTGTATGGTGAACGGAGAGGTAAACTGTTGACTAAAGAAGAAAGATCAGAGCCAAAGACTTACGCTGATTGTATTCACTGGTGCTTACCAGGAGTACCTGATACATGGAATCAGTTGTTATATGCAATTTTGCTACAAGATTACCGTAATCATTGATAGAAAATTTGGCTTAGTTGTTCTGTTTTAGGACAGCTAGTTTTTTTCTTACAATTTATGTACCTTTTAGTGTAAAGGTTTTTCGAAACAATAATGCAACAATTTGAGTAGTACTCTAATGAAACTTGGAAGTATTAAAAAGTAAGTGCATTCTGGGCATGAATTCAACTACTAATTAGAAAATAATTGAAGTCATTCAACATTAGTTCTATTAACATGTGTTTGAAAATAAGTAGAACAATAATGAGATCAAAACTATAATTTACCAATATCTTAGTACATCAAAGTTTTCATATAAGCATAAGGAGGTTAGATTTGGTCCCTCTTTAACTACTATATCATTTGATCTACAATTATGGAGAACAACATGTCTTCATGAACTTGTCCAATGATCAAATGCAATAAATTTTGATTTATCTGTCTTTCTTCCAGTTTTGGTGCATACTAGATTAGCAGAAGATGAACCACTTACTGGAGGAAATGAATGCCCCAACAGAGAAACCTAGTGTGCTGAAACTACATATAATAGAGAACAAACAACTCCTACTGACATATAATTGAGATTCCAAGTACAAATAACAGCATTGTTTCGTCGAACAAAACTAACTTCTATTGACATAGTTGATTAAAAATAATCGCCAATAGGTCAGCTCCCTTTCAACTTGCAAAATGAGGGTGTGGTAGGAACAAGTATTTGGCACTCTTAAGTAATGCATGTAAGTAATTAACATTAACACCAAAAGAATGATCAATATTCAGTGCAGTTGACAGGAAGAATATCCACTACTAGTATTGAAAAGGTCAAGCTTCCAGTACAAGATTTTCCTTCACATACACAAGTCATGACCCTTTGAACGAGAAGTCTACTGTTATGAATATAATTAGCAAATGATGCACGGTATCAATGGACATCTTAAACCACACATCACAGCAATTAAAAGCTCATACAATTCTTGATGGAACTTTGACAACTAAAACCAGAAGCGTTGACTAGGCTAGGAGAGAGCCTGAGACATCCAATCTCGTAACTGGCTCAATTTTGGGTAGACCACAGCCAAGTTCGCAACAAAAGCTGGATGAATTTTGGTAAGGTCTGATTGTTTCGCCTTATATTAGCCGGAATCACAAAAACAACATACCCAGTGGAATCCCACAGAGTGTATACATACCTTACCCAGAAAATCGCAAACAAACATATGAAATTTAGGTACTTGACAAACAATCGGTGTAAGTGTAGAATCTACATTTTCAAAGATAGGAAACACCTATAGTTAACTGCTGCTCACAGCAGAGGCATCTGACACGTAAACAAATAATTCTCACCTAAAAAGGGACGATTATGAAAGACAATCTAAAACAAGTCAAATTGGCAACTTGAGACAAACTCATGACAATGTAAAAATTTAGGAGTTGTGACTCAGTAGCCACTTAGACCTCAGAGTGCAAATTCACATCAATCCAGTATGGACAACAACTCACTCTCAAACAAGTTGGGGACCGTTCATATAAAAATCGAAATTCAAAATTAATTAGAAACACTCAATATTCCAATATGCTTGCAGATCTAATCAAATATCACCAATTCTCACACCTACAAATAGTGACAAGAGGGTTTCAACTTTTCAACCAAGAAACACTTCCATTTCAATATGCATGTGAGGTTAACAAAAACAACCACCAATTTTCACATCTACAAAATGTAATGAAGGATGTTAACGTTTCAACAGAAAACATTTCTCCACCTACAAAAGAAAAAGAGAACTAGTATCTGGGAGAGAAACTAAATAATCACCATCTTATCCGACCCACTCTAACTGTGTCGCTCTACTAAATGCAAAGTATGTTACTACATGCCAAAATTATATAAACTAACCTGCAAAAGGCAAAATGAGGTGATCTGTGGTGGGACTGAAAAAATTAAAACATTGCAATGTCGAGCATGTATACTTAAGCAAGGTTGCTAGCGAATTTAAGCCTTCCTTCTACTAAATGCAAAGTATGTTACTACATGCCAATTATATAAACTAACCTGCAAAGGGAAAATGAGGTGATCTGTAGTGGGAGTGAAAAAATTAAAACATTGTAATGTTGAGCAAGTATACTTACGCAAGGTTACTAACGAATTTAAGACTTCCTTTACTTGGGAGGGCCGGGATCTATAATCTAATTCTTGCAATTATTCTCACCAAAGGCTTATTGTTATTATGAATGTTTTTCAAGATTTAGTCTTGTCTTGAAATTCTAGATTGTTTCTTGAATTGTTTGATCCATTACTAAATTCAAGTAGCACATTCTTGAATTTTGGTCTTTTCTTTATTTTCAGTTCTTTTTCATTTTTAAATTTTATTTCAAGCTTCGGCAATTTCTTTAAATTCTTAATTTTCTTTATCAAGTTCTTCGGGTTCTACTGAGATTGTTATCAAGATCTGACATCCGCTCAGCTACATTTTCTAAGGGTTTTTTAATTTTATTTCAAGCTTCAGCAATTTCTTTAAATTCTTAATTTTCTTTATCAAGTTCTTCGGGTCATAATACGATTGTTATCAAGATTTGACATATGCTCAGCTACATTTTCTAAGGATTCGAGCAATTTAGATTGACAGACTAGGATACCTTTAAAAAGTGAAGGATGGAGTAATGACTTCATCCATTGTTTGCCTTGGCTTGCGGTGCAGAAACCATCCTTACAATGGAGAAATTTGAGAAAAGTGAAAAATAACTCATGTTTCTTTTGATAATAAAGCTAAACAATTTGGAGAAAAACCCTACCGGAAACAGCCTGTCTACCTCTAAGGTAGTGGTAAGGTTTGTGTACATTCTACCCTCCCCAGACCCTAACTTTGTGGGATTACACTGGGTTAGTTGTTGTTGTAATGCCAGATAGTACAGTATGAATCTTTTTGGAATTCATGGGTGATGCCAGGAGAGTTGGTGGGAAAATGTCAACTTCACTTAAAGCTGGAATTTAGGAAGAAAAGGAGAAGTAACGCTTGGAACATGGCTCCTCTAGCACTCAGGTATCATGTTCTAAGAGAGAAATCAGAAAACCTAATAAAAGGATTGAAAACTCACTTGTACATATTAGAAGTTTGTGTTTATTTTGCATTGACCATTAAAATATCATCTTTCTTAACTCGTGGAGTTCCAAAAAGAATCAAGTACGTATAGATAACAAGTGTGATCAGTAAGTAATTATACTTTTGTATGAACTTCTCCATATTGTATGTTGCTTATATACCAGTGAAGCCCTCATTTACGTTGATAACAAAATTATGTTACCAAAAAAATCACTTTCAATAATAGACCTATCCTAAACAAAAGTATTTTCACCAAGATTGCACCCAAAAATCAACTTTAGATAGGTCTTGCGCTTGACTTCTATAAGCCATCACAACACAGAAGAAGGCACATCCTCAAATAGCCAAGCAACAAACAAGTGAAATACAACTTAGCCAGCCACAACTTTGGGAGACTCATAAAATGCAAAATGAGGGAATCAAATGGCACTCCCATCCAGTTCACAAATGCAATCAATTGTAACTAAGATAGTCGCAACATAATATCACAATTAATCAAACTCATCCTTCCAAATCATCCTCTAAAATGTTGCCTCCCTCTTTTATTGTCATAAAAAAAAAACATCCTCTCAAATCTCAAAAATAATTGACGAACATATATTGGACAACAAGGCAGACAATCGTACACGCATAAAACCAATGCTTTCATCACATACAAAAGAATGACATAGCTAGCAAAAAAGGCACAAAAGAAGAAGAATTCTAGATTCAGACAATTAAAATGTAAAGAAACAAAGGTCCTCCAAATACCATAAGAAACTAATTTCAGCAACTTCAACAGCAATCTAAAAATTGTTTCAATACAGCACATCGTTTCTAAGGCTCAAAAGCGTACAAGACATCACTATATTTATATCCAAACACAAACTCCAACTAGAACTCAAAAAGCCTGAGGCCTCCTGAAGAAAGAAACAGCCTGACTACCACAATGTAGAAGGAAATCAGTAAAGGGTGCAAATGCAGAAGCCAAAGTAGAAAGCAAATCAAAACCATCAAACCAGACTTATAAACATCTGCATTCATCCAGATTCACTAAAAGCAGCTGCACCAAGCTGTCAAAACACCTGAATCAAACATCCATTCACAACTCAATAGATCATTCCACATCCGAAAACAAGACAATCTTCAAGTGAAATCAAAAGAAAGGAACATGATGGTAGTTAAAACCTTTATAAGGACAGTACAAAAACAGAGAGAATCAATCTAATCAATCCAGGATTAAGAACAATCCATCAAAAGACAGACAACATCAGTCAACACAATCACTATCTGGAAGAACAACAACAACAATCAATAATCAAGCTGGAATTAATAACAACACATTGAAAGACAGAGTGACAGACAAACATCACAATCAAAATCTAATCAATCGGGATAATTGAAGTGGAGAGGGAGGAAAAATAAAAAGATGATCTAGGACAATATCCCATTGCTTGAATTCTTGATTGTTGTTAGGTGTTCTCAAAGCAAAATTTCAAGGTAACAAAAGAAAATAAGTAACATTCAAGGCACATAGATAGCACAAAAATAAAGAAAGGGAAGAGACAAATAAACTTTCATTTACAAAGCTTGTTCAATGATGTATGTTCCTTTATCTAATGCAAAATGTCACTCTAAAATCTACATACATTAATTAAGACGCATTCAACAAACTTCAAGAACACAAAGAACCCAAATATATGTGAATCAACCATACTGCCATAAACCAAATTCAATTAACTACATTAAGGAAACTTCTTTAGTGGTTCTTGCCTTCCTTTAGTTTTTCTCGTTTTATCACACATCGTCTTACTTAGTACAGCTCATACCAGAAAAGATTGGTGAACACCAAGTATATCCACAACCAGATCATAGAATCAGCAAGCACATTCCACTAAAACTCATTAAAAATTAAGCCGACTTTACCAGCATGTCACAAAAATGTTTATCATTCCAATCAAGCCTACACACAACATTTTCAAGCAAGAATATTCTACAGGTAGAATGCAAAGCATACTGATGGAAAAAGAACACTTGGGCACTGATATACTCAAGTGACTGACAACTAGAACTACTAACAGCAGTGACCAAAAGTCCAAGATCAACCAAATCTGAGAGCACCACAGAGCACCAACCACTAATCACAATAATCAGGTGAAAAGGAAGAAATTTACCTCAGTAATATGAATGCATCCCCTGGTACATACCCCCAGGTGCAACTCTAGGTGCAGCTGATGCCCCGGGGCCTTGGTTTTGTAGCCCGTGAGGTTGATGTAAAGAACCGTAATGAGAACCCTGTGGTGGATAATCTCCTGATGGCATCCCGGCTGAGCTTGGGGGTTGCCCATACATTGAAGATCCACGGCCAGCACCACCTAATGTACTACCAGCACCAGGTAGTCCACCACCAGCACCTCCCAATGCCCCAGCACCGCTATAACCACCACCGCCAGCAGCAGCACCTCCGGTCAACCCGCCATATCCAGCTGAACCAGCCCCACCATAATGAGACCCCCCGCCATATGGACCACCAATCCCTGAACCGTACCCACCACCCACAGATTGGTTCCCATAAGATGAACCACCAGGACCACCCACACCAATACCATTTCCACTAGCCAATGCCGAATTGGGACCATGTCCATACCCTCCATATGAAGAATGCCCTGAAAATCCACCATAACCACTAGGCGCACCATATTGCCCAGGACCCATCGGATCACCATGTCCATCTGTTTGGACCTGAGCTCCTCCTGGACCTCCTACACCAGGCTTTTTCTTCCCATCAATAGCCAGCTTACAGTTCAATTGATGCCCATCAATATTCTTAACAGGATCCACCAACGAAGACTGTGCTGCCTCCGCTGTCTTGTACACAAACAACGCATACCCTTTTGACTTCCCAGTGGCCTTATCAAACCCTAACGGTCCTTCCTCTATCTCCCCATACATCAAAAAATGCTGTAAAATCCTCTCGGACTGCATATCATACGGCACATTAGATACATAAATCTTCCTCAACGACACATCCACTGGATTATTCGAACTCCCACCACCTGGCCCACCTTGAATCCCAGCTGAAGCAAGCTGAGTGACCGTAACTCGACCATCAATATGTTTACTCGGTTGCTTTAACGCAAGTAAAGCTCCATCAACATGCTTAAACGTAACAAATCCATAACCTTTGCTCTTCCCAGTATTTTTATCGAGAATAACAACAGCTTCTTCTAACTCACCGAATGTCCCAAAAATTGACCTGATTTTTTCAGTGGTAGTTTCCCAGCCAAGCCCACGAACAAAGAGCTTTCTTTTAGTAGCGTCACGATCGACGATTTCTCGAACTTGATCAAGCACGTCAGGATGACGAACGACAGCATTTTGTAAGATTTCTAACATTTGTTCTGGTGTAACAGATTCAAGAATCTTCCGGGCATCTTCGATTGAAAGCCTACTCGCAACAGGAACGTCAGTGACGACGCCGTTGTCCTCAAGCTTCCTCTTCTTCATCGAGTCCATTTTTTTTTAGCTCAACAACTCTATGGAACAATGGAGCTTAAAACCCTAATTCCTAATTCCTGTGCAACCCTATATATTTAAGATGATAATGTGGATGGGTTCGGTTTTGGGCTTTTGAGATAGCCCAATTGTCATGACCCGTCACTTTGTAATTAAAATTCGAAATAAAAATATGGAAAAATTGTATGAAATAGCAAACTATTAATTTAAATTAAATGATATAGCCATAGTTTATTTTAATTGTAATTCGCAGCAAACATTTCCTTTTTTTGTCATTTGATTCGGTATACAATTAGCCATTTTATACATTTCAATATAAAATGTATAAAATGTGTTTGTGTTTGTATAAAGCGAGAGAAATGTGTATATAAAACTACAAATACATATATTTTCGTCCTATACACTTATAATTATACAAATACAGATCTTATTATACAAATTAAAATGTATAACTGAATTTATACAAAACTGAACAATTTATATAAAATTGAATGTTTATAGCGAATTATACAAATCAAAAACTCTATAGCCAACATAAAATTTGTTATAAAGCGCAATTATGCAAACTATAGCTATAACATACAAATATGATTTTTATGTTTGCTATATGTGAAAGTTACTCAAATATAAATGGGAAGAATCTAGAGTTACAGAGAGGTTAATGGAAGATTCTAGAACTTCCTAGAGAATTTCCTTAGAAGACTCTAGAAACCCTTTAGATATTTTAATATTACTTTGGAATATCCTGGAGCATGTAGAGAGTTCTACAAAGCGATCAAAGCGTAAATACTTTAGGGACTTGTAAAGTAATTTGTATTTACACTTTAGCCCTTAGGTGGTAGTATAAATAGATGGAGCATTCATTTGTAAGTCATCCAAGCTTGAAGCAAGCATCACTCAACTTGTAAAACATTTTCCAAGCAATACAAAAGCCTTCTTCCAAACTTTTCAAATCTTTCTAAGTCTTTCTTTGCTAAAAATAGTGAGTAAGTTGTCAAGTGCCGCACAGAGTTTTAGTGAGACTCTAAGTCCGTGACACAATGCTAGCAAACCCAATCTTCGAAAGATATATTCATGTATCTCTGGTTCATGTTTACGAGATGATAAAATATGGTAAAAACTATATTGAAAATTAGTTCATGTTAGAAATAGACGTATTGATTCGCATAAAAATATATATAGAATGTTAAAAGTTATTCATATTCAAGTAAGTTTCAATAACATCATTGTTACAGTTACAGATGTATGAACTCGAGTAGATTTTTAATCCTCTGTTTGGTACTTCTGAATTCAGAGATATTTAAGAAGATATATTCATGTATCTCGAATTATATTTTTGAAATGACAAATAAAGTAAAAACTATATTAATAATTAGTTTGTGTTGAAATGGATATATTGGTTCATATAAAGGTGTACATAGAATGTCAAAGAAAATTATTCATATTCAAGAAAGCTTCAATAACATCATTGTTATTGTTACAGATGTATGAGGTCAAGTAACTTTTTGATCTGCTTGATACTTCTGAATCCAAAAGTACAGAAGAGGAACAATGTTTGTTGCTCAAATTACAACAATAATTGTTATATGTATGATAGTGGATCAAGATATGTAGCGAGCAAAAATCACGATAAAAGGTCCCGATCTAAAAAAAGATGCAGCATTAGGGGCTATTCATCCAAGTGGTTTTCATTCTTTTCACTTCAACTCGAATCTATAGTCTTTGAGTTGAAAATGGAAGGTATTTATTTTTGAAACCCACTCTTGTCAATTTTTGGATGGTTATGAGGAGAGACAAAAGTAGGTTGAAGAAATATTACGGAAAGGAAATAAGACAAAATATGATAACTTCAGATACTGATAATATAATCTTAGATAGAAAGGTGTGAAGGACACGTATTAGGGTAGAAGGTTGACATGTATTATAGTGTGAAATATTGTACTTGTTATATTACTGTAGCTATTGTTCTTTTATATTTATTATTACTTATTAGTGTTTTGTCATTAACTAGTTTTATTGTTTATTATTGTTTCCGATTATCTATTCTAATATGTTGTTGATTGTGTTCGCATTATGTTGTTGTTGTTTTTGTTCTATTCTAGTAGACCTTACAATGTCTCATTGTTACATGTTATATTTGTTTCATTGTCTCATGCTTCTTTGTATGTAGATTTGCTGCACTTGAGCCAAGAGTCTTTCAGAAATAGTATGTCTACCTTTACGAAGTCGTGATAAGATGTGCTTACATCCTACTCTACTCAGACCCCACTTTTGAATTTCATGTACCTCCGTTGAAGTTTGTTATTTACAGCATTTAGAACATGTTTGGGCATTAGAATTATTTATTTCTTAAAAAATATTTATTTTATTTTAAAATCAATTTTAAATGAGGTTATTTTATGAAAATAAAAATTTTAAATTATTGTAAAAACAAAACAATTTTTTTTAAAAAAAGAAGTAAAAACTAGGTTTTTGATTTTTTCCAAATTAGAAATTGAACTTCAGGTCGTATTTGAAATTTTTATGATCAAATATTATTTTTCAAATGAAGTGAAATAATATTCTGAAAAAAAGTGAATAATATTAATTGGTTTCATTCATTTATACCTAGGCAAAATTACATAATTGTGGGAAACAAAATACTCTAATAAAGAGAAGCAGTTATCTGAAACGTATGGTTGATGCGTCTCTCAATCTTCTTCTCCATGTAAGCTCTCACTCTTGAAATTGAATTTGTGGAAAATCTGATTGCAATTCAGAAACCCCATTTCCTTAATTCGAACAAAGACTTAAGCTTTCTGTTTTCTTTTTTTCTTTTAAAGAAGTGGCCTTGGATGTTTCTATTTGTTTTTGCTAGATGTGAAGTCAAATTTCTAATCTTGTTGTTGTTGTTGTATGAATTTATTGAGCTTCTTATATAGAGGCGGAGCTATGGTTTTGAGTTTATGGGTTGTGAGTTCTAAAAAAAGAAGCTTATTGGGTTCTTGATTAACTATTTATACATATTGAGTGTTTTTAAACATAAACACAAGATTTGAGCCGAAACTAGCAGTTGTCAGTCACTGAGAAGTGTTAGAGTTCACAAAATTTGAGCAATGTGACCACACTGAGGTAGCTTAGCCCTATTTATGCAATGTATAGGAAATTCCTTGACCACCCTGAAACTGATTGTTAAGGGATATGCATGACATTGGGTGTATGGGGTGGTGATTTGGGTTAAGATGATTGTTGTTATTTGCCAAGCTATCTTTTTGATGATATGGGTGACTTGTACTTAGGTCCTTCTGGTGAGAAATTCCAGGGGTGAGCTCCCAAGTTTTTAGTACTACTTTAAATGAAGTTCATAAAGTCGAGCTCTGTTAAGAATTTGGAAATGAACGCTACCACAATTCCTGTTTAAGAACTGAGGTAGACATGCACTTGGTAAATTATTTTAGCATAGAAGAATTTTTCCACTAGTTGGCAGTAATATTTTCCAATGAGACTTGTAATACAAATTACAAAATATGTTTTTTCGTTGAGCCTAGGGTCTATCGGAAACAACCTCTCTACCTTCCAAGGTAAGGGTAAGGTCTGCATACACATTATCCCCCAGACTCCACTTGTCGGATACACGGGGTATGTTGTTGTTGTTTGAGTTTGTAATACAATGTCGTCATTTTTGCAGTTATCACTTTTTCCTTTAGTTTCTGTATCTGAAGTTCTGAGCCAACTTTTGTAGTCTCATTGTTTCTCCTCTCTCTCCTTCTCTTCTTTTTTACTTTCTTTGGTTGTCTTGGAAGTCAAAACCATTATGAATCACATCCTGACTGTTCACTTGAGTTCTACTTAAGTTTTACTCTAAATGTTAAGGTCTTCTTTAGTTTTAGCAATTATCGTTCAACTGATTACTCAGTTTCTGGTTTGGTATTCTATTCTACTTTTCGCACAAAAAGGTAAGACAATTCACGTGTAGCATAGCTTTTTGCGGTAGACATCGAACAAACCTCTGGCACAACAATTTGTACTAAGAGCATTGTGATTTTGCCTTGATGGAATAAAACTGTTGTTTAGCAAGAAATGAGCATTGGATGTATTGCTTTTGGCTGCACACTAGGAGGCTTGACTTTGGGTTGCCTGTATTCTAATTAGTGTTATTTATCAAATGGAAGCAGCTCTGATCTGTATATTTGCTTATTCCTCAGGAAGTTATCTCCTTCTCACCTTCCTATCAATACCACACATAGCACTTTTCTCTCCCGAACTTCAGTCTGTGCGGCTGAGTGTACACGAAGTAGGCTGAGCATATTAAAGTTAATCTGTCATGTATCTATGGTTCAGAAATATTCCCTATCATCAGGCTTTGCTGTTTCATCCAAAGGAGAAGACTCATATAAACTGCTGTATGCCAGAAATGGCTCGGCAGAGATGTTGCAGTTAATGAGATGTAATGCAAGAAAACGAAGTGCTAATGTGTCCAAGGGGCAAGTTTTAACTGATGACCTTCAAGAAGAGGACTATTCCAACACGGACAAGGGTTTTAACAGCAAGGATGGTAAGGAAAAGGAAGTAGACAGAAGAAGAAAGATTGGATTAGCAAACAGAGGAAAAGTGCCATGGAACAAAGGCAGAAAACATAGTCCAGGTAGCCTTTATATGGACGGTGGTATGTTAATTATACGACATATATCTGTGTAGTTTAACTATTTGCAGTACCTTGCAGAGACTCGTGAAAAGATCAGACAGAGAACCAAAGAAGCTTTGAGTGATCCCAAGGTGAAGTCATGTAAGAATCAATTGTACGAAGTCCTTCATGTTGCGTTTACTTTCAAAATAGATATGAAGCATGTGCTGTTGTTAGATAAAGAAAGTTTATTTAGTTCACAATTTTTTAAAATGTCCAAACTGTTTATACTTTTGGTTCTGCTTTGAAGTTTTGACTTGCACATGAAAGACCACAATCCACTGCTCTTTTTCCTTTGTTTTCCCTCAAAGCATTCCTTCTGACAAATAGGAACTTACAATTGTAGCATGATAATGTACTGACCACTCTGGTACATATATATCATTCTCTTTCTCCTAAAATATATTTTATCTTATTTCAGGTAAGACGAAAGATGTCTGAATGTCCACGCTCTCTTAGGTATTTTCCCTTCGTCTTTATTATATTATATTTGGAAGTTGTATGCACTTAACAGCTATACTTCATTACGTGTTGATAAGATATTCACGTCTGCTACGTCTACGAGTACTCTGAAAAGCTTAGGATTTTGGTATGTGTAATGAGAGTTCAGGCCCAAAGTATGACATCATGTTCTAACTAACATTCACTAGCTTTGTTAAGTGCAAGAGTTAGCTTGGTTGTATGAGAACTTGAATTTTAGGATTTGGGACAATCTTGAGGAGCTGTTACAGCCGAGCAGGGGACACCTTAAGTCAACAGGAATATGTGTTTGTATATGTCTTTGGTACATGTCAGCTTTTTGGTAGACTGATTCTCTCTCGATCTGACTAAGTTCAAGCTAAAGATACTGTTGAGAAGAAAGTACTACATCATAGAGAAGGGAATGCCCTTGGCACAGAGAGATAACAGAGAAAGCGCTATGTTAAGCAAAAATATTTTGCTTAAAGTTCCAACTGCTAGCTCCCAGTTCTTCTTGCTTCTGTATGTGCTTCTGGCTAGCCACAATCATTTTCCTTGCTGATGAGATATCTATTTAAGCGATTTCAGCTGGTTACAGAGCTTTGTAACCTCCTCTTATTGTCTTTTTTTTTGTTTTGGATGGAGTACCTCCTCTTTGTGTCATTTCTGCCCAGAATAACTGAACAGTGGTTCAATGTCACAATCTGAAGAAATCAAACTAACCCATCTGTCAAAATTCAGGTTATAAAAAAAAAATTAGTTTCCTCATTGTGAAACGTTAATTTACTAGAATGTATCAACAAAATCATTCCCACCTTCAGTTATCTTCCAAAGGAAAGAGGGGTCACAAGGAACAAATCAGGCTGAAATGTTGTCCACATGATTTTGCAAAGAGGAATATCAAGATGTAAGAGCTTTAAAAGCTCCCTCTAAGTCAAAGAGGCAAATTTTCAGCAGACCTGCACCCTGTTTCAAACTGTGCGTACAACCAGTCATAATTGACCAGCAAGGAAAACCTGCTCCTGCTAAGCCGCATATAAACTGCTAAGTTTGTGAGCATTAGATATTTACTTTCATGATTTCATGTTCATCCTATGCATAGGTTGAGTGGTGACGTCTAAAATCAATCCAAACAATAGTTCTGCTCCCTTTTTAAATTTGTTTTAGGAACTTTAATCACTGGTTTGAAATTTTAGTAGTTATTCAGTAGAGGATGCATACTAGTGTGTGGTGTCTTGACCTTCGGTGCTAACCTTTGTGATCACTAGGAAGTTGCAAGTATAGCCAAAAGTCTCTCTTTACTCTGTTATTGAATGATAGGAATTGTTTGATATCACTCTAACTGCAGCATGAATAGTTCACCACAAAGAATAACTTGCAAAAAGACCTTTTCCATTTAAATCTGGAAGTTCATAATAATTCTCTTTTGCAGCAATCAGACCAAGTTACGAATTCGCGCATCTCTCAGAAAGCTCTGGGGTGAACGATTAAAATGGAAAAGGTCAAGGGAGAATTTTTTTCAGTCATGGGCTGAAAGCATTGCAAATGCTGCTAAGGTAGGTGGGAGCGACCAAGAAGAATTAGAATGGGACAGCTACGACAAGATCAAAAGAGAGATAGCTCTCGAACGACTTCAGTTGGCTGCAGAAAAGGCCAAGGCAAAAGAAATCACACGCATACGAGCTGAGAGAGCAGCACAGAGAAAGATGGAAAGGATGCAGAGACTTGCTCAAAGGAGAAAAGAACGAGAAGAAAAGCAAAAAGTTGAAGGAAAAACGAAGAGACCAAGAAAACGGTCAAAGCAAGAGAAAGAAGAGTTAGCTGTTGCTGAAGAATTGAAACTCAAGGCGAAATTAGTGAAGGTCAGAACTCAACAAAACTTTGCTTGAACACTGAGTAAAATATGCATGGGTTGTATTTGGTGTACTCTCACCTAGATGATCCCATAGATCAATTTCTATTGCTTTGGCCATACCAAGAAATTGCTGTGGCTGCTAAAATGAAGTCACATATTATAGTCTCTCCAACATCAAAATTTCAACTTTTTGCTCAATTCCCTCTGGAAAAAGGAAACACAACTGCTGTACAAGTTAGCGCC
The DNA here is from genome assembly GCF_000226075.1 of Solanum tuberosum. Classification (NCBI taxonomy): domain Eukaryota; kingdom Viridiplantae; phylum Streptophyta; class Magnoliopsida; order Solanales; family Solanaceae; genus Solanum; species Solanum tuberosum. The sequence goes on along the minus strand of NW_006239207.1, from coordinate 251,370 downwards.
GAACTAGAAAATATTCCAAAATGAATTCCAGATGTGAATGCGGCTAAAAAGTTGTCATTTTGGTGCATTATTTGTGTTTTATAAGTGATGCCATATCCTGTATGTTCACAATTCTTCTGTGATTAAAAAGTTGTCATCTTCGTGCCTTTTTTTTTTTTTTTAATAACTGATGTGATATCCCATGTGCTCACAGATTCAGAAGAAAAAGTCCACACTTAGCCATGTTTGTAGAGAACATCGTCGAGCTTGGGAAAAACTCGATGTATCATTCATAAAGACACCTCAAGTACAAAAAACAGTTTCACTTGCAGATCAGATTCGTGCTGCCAAGAAGAGAACAGGGGATGTGAATGGAAAAGCCTTTAGTATTGCATCCTCCGACTCTCAATCTATTGAAGTATCTGCAGTGGCTAAATTCTCCACAGTGGAAACAAAATAACAAAGAAGTATTTTCTCCAATCATTAGCTACTTGCATTGGCATATGAAAATGTCTGGACAACTTTGCCTCCGTCTTCTTTGAGAGCTTTGTGTCCTTGGCCATTCTGGGGATCTGAAGCTCGATGCAATGGCTATCACTCATATGATGGAGAGGACACATGTTAGAATTTTCAATTTCAGGAATACCATAAGCTACCTGTAGAAAAAGAAATGGGAAAAGGAAAATCGGCTTGTGATATTATGCAAAAAATTGGATTGCCAACCATCTGTCCCTAGTCGCATTTGCTGATGAATTAATTCAAGTTGAAACTAGTTCATTTTCAGTGTTACATTCAGCAGTTTTTTTCGTTGTTTATCAACCTGCCCATATGAAAAATATTGTTGCTCGATGATGCCAACAGAGGGAAGATTGACTTGTATTTGACATGAGAATATGCGACATCATGATCATTGATGAAGAAAGAACCTGGTTTTCTAAACTACTTACCCTGGAACAATTGCTGAAAGAATCAAATATTTATTCTAACTCGCAGATTTGCCAGCATTAGTTGTGCCTTCCTAAGAAATGATAGTCTATTGCAATCTAACATCATTTGAAGTGGTTCCAGAAATTGTTTGCCTAGTTAGTAATTGAAAATATAATTTTCCTACTCCACTTTCGAAAATATAATGTGTAGCACTAGTTCTGCAAACTTTAGACCCATCTTGAACCCAACCAACTTCTGCTCAAACAACCCAATTTGCCATCCCTACCAACTATAGAGGGTGACACTTTCACTGCATGAATTTATTGCAATTCAAGCTAAAGTATAGATGCCCTTGCAGGCTAAAAAAATAATCCTATAAGGAATCCAAAAAACTTATAATATGATGATGACACTGAAAAAAATAAGAGGAAATTCCAATAATTTTTGGCACTGCATAACTCAATATGTAATATTCGTACTTCCAACTATTATGAGGACAACGTGCTTTCAGAACACCATAAGACATCACTTCGTGAAGATAAACCATCTAGCATTGACAACTTAACACGTATCTACAGCTGCTCATCGGTAATTAGGATTGGACATATCTCTTCCAGGCATGTTTGGATTCTGATAGGAGTTCCCATCAGATGTATTAGGAGCATAGCTCTGGTTTGGCCCTGGACCTGTTTGGTAAGGCGTGCCTCCATTGTTCGGTCCACCGCCATTGTATTGGAAACTAGGTGCGTTGTTTGGCACTCCGTAGTTATTGGGAGGCACTCCACCCATGTTTGGTGGCACACCTCCTATGTTGGGTGGCATATTCGGCTGCTGCATCCCACCTCCACGGGGTGGTGGCCCTCCCATGCTAGGCTGCTGCATACCGCCTGCATGAGGTGGTGGCCCTCCATAGCCTTGCTGCTGCATGGGTGGTCCTCTCATGTCCGGCTGTTGCATCCCGCCTGCATGAGGTGGTGGCCCTCCATAGCCTTGCTGCTGGTGCATCCCGCCTGTATGGGATGGCCCTCCCATGCCTTGCTGCTGCTGCATGCCGCCCATGTTGGGAGGCCCCCCTGCTGCCATGTTGGATCCAGGGTTCTGACTGGGTTGATTCTGCATCTCTCTTCTTCTCTCAAAGTTTCTGGATCTATCAAAATTACGAGGTCGGTCATTGCGTCTGTTTCTCTCATTAGCACGAGCATTGTTTCTCACCCATTCCTCGTGGTATTTCGGGTCATATGGTACAGCCTGTCCATTGATAAAAGGTTCCCCTGCAACATGCATTACAAAAAGTCATAAGATTAGCTGATGCACCACGTATTAGCTGACACGTGACTAGTTTATAATCCAAGATAAGATGGCCCAAAAATGCTAAACTAGTGCTGACACAGCAACCTGATAGGACTGCAAAACATGGAACTGCTTACCTCCATAATCTTTATTTCTAACATCGAGATAAGAATCAGGAAGCACCCAACGAACCTTAGGCAGCTCTGGACATGAATGGAACAAACAAGTGATTAGGCTTTCCACCAATTTACTCACCGTCGTGAATCACCAAAGAAAAAAAAAGGGTGGGGTATAACCACTGCATTACCTTTTAGTTTATAAGAAAGCTCTTCAGATACAAGGGCACCAAAAGCAAAGTAATGTCTAGTTGAGACGGAATAAATCTTCATCCGTGCATCCTCCTCACTGCAAGATTAACTATCAACATAAGCCACCCATAAAAATAAACTAATCCTTCTTTCAGGTATAAGCACTCGTACAGTCTTTGTGCTCCTCATCCACACAAGCTAACAACTTTGTTTTATGGCAAAAGAAGTATATATTGGTTCACACAAGGCATACATTTCCATATAGAAGTATAGGCACACCACACAGGGAAGTTCGTTTTTCCTTGAACAAACTTACACTCCCTCTGTTCATGTTTTCTAGTCCACTATACTGAAAATACATTTTCACTCATCACTTTTAGCATATCAAGATAAAAAAAACATATTTTTTCACATGTTTTACCCTTAACATTAATCATTTATTCCCCAAATCATTTATCAAGAGCTAAAACTAAACATCATATCACCAAAAGTAATAAAACAGTAAGCAATTATAATTAGGTTTTACTAAAATGGAGCTGAAACACGAGAAGAAGCTAAAAATGCAGAGAAATGAGACAAACCTCCCAACAATCGTAGCAAGTGTTTTGATGTAGCTATCAATAATTTCATCTCTGGTGGGATCACCTTCAGGCTTCTCCATCACAACAAGCCAGTGCTCAAAATCACAGCCGTCAAGCAAAATCGTTTCCTTTGGAGGTCGATTGGACCAGTTAGGATTCGGATCATTGAGTGACGACGACGTTTGGCGAGTGGCAAAACCTCGAGAAAACGTCGTCGGTGCCGGAGACACATTTCGTAGGTTGGCCGCAACGGCAGAAAGTGACCGCAGACGGTGGAGAGAGGACGTGCTCGGAGTTGTAGAGAGAGAAAGTGAGTTGCAGGAGCGTTTGAATGCATTGAGTAAAGAACGAGACGCCATTTTCGTTTCTACAAAACCCTAGTTAGCTCTGTGAGGGTTTATCGGGTTTTAATAGCAAAATGCCATGAAAATACCGCCTCTCAAAATGTTTGGTTTGGTCCCTTCAAGTTTCAAAATGTGTGAAATGCATCCTCCATCAAATCGAATCCAAATTAGAATACACATCTAAATAATAAGTTATGCAATAAACATAATATTTCAAATGCTCATTTGGATATTAACATGTTGTGTTTAATAACGAGAGAAGTACTGAAAATACCTCTGAACTTAGCGCAAATTACTATTTTCGTCCCCAAACTATTGTCAGCCATAAAAACACGCATCTGCTTGACTAACTAAACTTAGATACACCCCGATACACTTCTGATATGGCACATGAAATAACAAGTGGTCTCAAACTCTTGTAGGAGCATGAAGTTCTTAATAAAAACTGAAAGAAGTGTTGAAAAGACCCTAAACCTTATGAGAATTTAAATGTGTATTCCACTAATATTGCAAGATTTGGAGTGTATTTAGATTCAATTAGTTAAATAAAAAATTATTTTTAAGGCTGTCAATAGCTCAGGAATAAAACTAATAATTTGTATCAAGTTTAGAGATATTTTCAATACTTCTCTCTTTAACAATTTAAATACTAAATAATTAAGACAACTTGTTTTTTTTCAACATCTAAATGGATAAAATTTATATCTATTTACAAATTAATTTACGATTATATTAATCGAATACTCTTAAAAATTATTTGACTATTGGTAATGGTACTAGCTAGTTCATTGTAATCGTTTGTGTTGATTGGGAGTTAATGTTGTCTGATAAATATGACATTGCTTTTCTAATAATACTTTGTTTTTCTTGAAAAAAATACAAAGAAAGATTTAATAAATGAAGAGCAAATCAAAATTAAAGCATAAGCTAGTTATGAAAATTCCTTATTCATTACCAATTATTGAACTTTCTTGTTCATGCATGGTGAGTTACACATACAAGGAGGAGAAGCAACAATTATTATTTGATTCACCAAATCAACAAAAAGGGCAAAAAGCTAGTAATAATGTGTTTTGTCTAAAAACTTGATAACTTAAAATTCAAGTGGGAATAAACCCAACTCATCAAGAACATCCTTGCAACCAGGCAAAGACTCTTTCTTCATGAAGAACAGTGGATTCGCGTAGCGTGTTGGATTATGCATACCAACATTGTTACTGCACACAACTCTTGTGTTCTCAAAACCAATTGCAGGTTCCTTGCAATCTTCTCTTGGGCTATGGATAACACCTACATCACAAAGTTCTTTCTCATGGTCACCTGTTGCTTCTATTGTGTATTTCCCATCCTTGTCTGTCAATGCTTCTGTTGTATATGTCACTTTTTCTGTCTCCATGTCTCTGCATGTCAACTGCACTTTTGCACCTATATATATCATACAAATGTATATATAGTCAGACTTCTCTATAACAACATTAGTCAGTCTAGTGAGGCAGCATAGTAAGTAAGTGTCATGGTGTGATGACCCATCTAGGTGCCTTCCCTTCTATATTCCATAGTATATACACATATGTTTTCTTTCATATATATATACGAGTTGTTTGATAGAGTGTATAAGAATAATACTGAATATGATGTATTAGTAATGCCAGATTAGTTGTAATATTAAGATTAGTTATGTTGAGATTATTTCTTATTCATTGTTTGATTTGGTGTATTAAGAACAATTGTATCTTTAATCATGCTTATCCATGCATTAATATCTCTTGTATTACTAATACCATGTGTTTGCTATGTATTGATTGTACACCCTATAATACTGAATAGACATAAAATACATTTTATCAAACATGCATGACAGTTTTCTTATAGCAACAATCCTCCATAACAACATAACATCAATCAAGTTTTTTCTTTCTTTCTGGAACTGACTATATCATATCATGTTACTATATCTCGCTATAACAATCAAAAACTACTCAGACAAATAATAACGTTATAAAGAGATTTGACCGTATATATTTACAACATTGATGTGACAAAATTTCATACCTTCAATGTTCTCACTAATTTTGGTCTGAAATTGCACACGGCAAGTGTCACAATAGACAGTGCCTTCAACTTTGAAGACTTCATGGGATTGAGCAAAGTTGGCAAAGGCCAATATGCTGCAGAGTGCAGAAAGGACCAAGATAGCCTTTGCCATTTTTTCTTTGTAATTTTTTTTTTTTTGGTTTTTCTTTCTTCTCTTGTGTGTGTCACAATTTGAATATAAATGATATATTCAACTATTTATAGGGATAATTTGTTTTAGAGGAACAATGGTAGAGAGATTGTTGTGGAGTAGTTTAAGGATGATCTTATATTTAATACAAGGTTAGGGAGTTAATTGACTTGTTCATTGTTTTATAACTAATTTTATTTGGTTGAGAGAACAAAATTATTTAAAGGGACATAATATTTTGAGGTAATTTATTTGTGAAGTAAGTTATAATTTTCATTTCAAAGTTTAGATTTTTAATTTTTTTTTTAGAACAACTAGCATTACAAAACTTCGATCACTATAATTAATTGATACAATCCGTTTCAATCTGTTTGTCTTACTTTTCTTTTTGGTCCGTTTAAAAAAAGAATGCCTTTTTCCTTTTTGACATATTTTTCATTTTCAACTTTCCACGTAACATCTTTAATATCACAAGATTAAAAAATATTTTGATACATATTTATTTTGAGACCACAAGATTCAAAAGTCTTCTTTACTTCCCTAAACTCTGTACCAAGTCAAAATATAACAAACAAATTGAAACAGAAGACTATAATACACTAATGTATTAACATTATGCCTATGCAAGTCTGAAATTACAAAGGAGACACTGGATAAAGCAAATACCAAATTTTATACCATCAATATTTCATCTAATAACACATCAAACCAAACGGATCCTTAGTGTTCAAGAGTTACTACAGTTACAATAGGGACATAAGATTCTAGTTCACTGTTTGTGCAAGTTTGCTCAATGATGGTCCCTATTCGGGACTTTGCGCCAAGAATGTAATCATGATGTTAGTCGTCAACATCTTTGACGACTAACATCTTCCATATTCCAGGTGACGACTAACCAGTATTCTGCATTCCAGCAGCAATACCTTTCATGGTTAAGATGAGTGTGTCCTCCAAGCCAGGTGCATATTCGCTAGTCGGGTTCAGGTTCACAAGTTCTGTAGCTGGTTTTGCTTCCATGTATTCCTTGGAAATGTGAGGCCTTGGTGTGACACTATAGTCTGGGTCACGAATACGCTTTAGGGTGTAGGCTTGACACACATTCAATGTTGTGATGTAGGAGTCACGCAACCTGAGTCGTTGTTTTAAGTATGGATCACCCTCCAGAAGATCCTTGTGTCCAGCAATCTATTTTTAAAAAGGGAAAGGGAAAATTATGTTTAGATGTACTAACTTGGAACCAGTTTGTGAAGCAATCGAGCACAATAAGTGTTCAACCGATCCTTTTTAGAAGTATATGTCACATTACCTGCAGGAGGAGGCTCTTTGTCTCCTCATACTTTGACCTCAAAAGTTCACCGAAAGACCACAAATCTTCGGACACCAGAAGCTTGTCGAACAATGCAGCAATGCCTGGGTCTCCTTTGGCGAACACCATCTCAACCAAATCAATAGTTACCCTAAAGAAAGGCCATGCATTGTACATTTCCTGCAGCATGCGAAGGTTTTTGATATCCTTTCCAATGGCATACTTAAATGCTGCTCCAAAGCCGAGCCAGACTGGAAGATGGAATCTAGTTTGAGTCCAAGCAAAGATCCACGGAATAGCTCTAAGTGATTCTATGCCTCCGCTGGGTTTACGCTTTGATGGACGGCTGCCAATGTTCATTCGACCATACTCTAACTCGGGTGTGGCCTGCAAACATGATCAATGAAAAATAGCTTATTACAACTCAAGGCAATATTTGTGACAGCATCTACAATTAATAACTGAGTTCATTGCTAGCATACTTACCAGGCGGAAATACTCAACAAATCGGGGTTCCTTAAAAACTATTGATCGATACTTTTCTGTAGCAACAACTGCAATTTCGTCCATAAGTGCACGCCATTCTGGTTTTGGAGAGACTGGTGGATGCATCCCATGTTCAAGTGTAGCAGCAGTAAAACGCTGGAGTGTCCTAAAACACAAGTGTTCTTCCCCAAAAGACTGCTCAATAACCTCACCCTGAACTGTAACACGGAGAGATCCGTGAATTGTTTCGGGTGGTTGAGACAATATGGCAAGATGGGCGGGGCCACCTCCTCTTCCCACTGTACCACCTCTACCGTGGAACATGGTTAGCTTCACGTCAAACTCCTTGGCGACTTGTATAAGCTCCTCTTGAGCCTTATACAACTGCCAGGCTGCTGATAGCCGACCTGCATCCTTGCCAGAGTCGGAGTATCCAATCATCACTTCTTGCTTGCCATTAATCCGGTTTCTGTACCACTCAATTGAGAAAAGACGTGCAACGGCTGCAGGAGCAGCATCCAGATCAGCCAACTTCTCAAAAAGTGGAACAACTCGTAAAGGTTGCCTCACTCGGCATTCACGCTGTAGAAGCTCTACTGCAAGCACATCAGATGGTGCAGTGGCCATTGAGATGATGTATGCCCCGAAGCAGTCTGCTGGGAGTTCGGCTATGACATGGAACGTATCCAAAACATCAGCAATTTCTTCAGTTTTTGGAAGATCAGGTCCAAATAAAGGTCTCTTGCCACTGAGTTCAGACAGAAGCCACTCTTGTCTACGTTCTTCAGACCAGTCTCGATATGAACCAATTTCCAAATGTTGCGTAATAGCATCAAGCACATCAGTATGGCGGTCCGACTCTTGTCTTATGTCAAGTCTCACAAGTGAAAGTCCAAACGTAGAAACTTGTCTCAGGAAATCCAGAAGGCTACCATCCGCGATGGAGAGATCACCACAAGCACAAAGAGATCTGTAGCAGAGCTCAAGAGGCTCCAAGAACTACATGAAATGATGACCATATTAGTGTTATATGACATGCAACACAGATATTTATATGTTTTGGTTTGGTAGAACAACCATGCAAATGCTTATGCTGTTATTCAACAAGGAATAGACACACTTACTCATGTTTTTCTAGTTCATTTTTTCGATGAATAACATGTCAAGTTGTTTAGCAAGACTAGTTAAGCTTTCAAGAGTGCAAGTGAATGTTCACTGCTTAATTTAGAAGGGTCTACATATAGAAAGCAGTCACAGGAAAAGACAGAAGTATAGTATTATGAACCTGCTCAATATTAGTATAAGTTGCTTCCTCTGGAATTTCAGAGTATCCATGGCCTAATAGTTGGCGAGCACGCTCGCGTGTCTGATACAACTTATCTCTCACATCACCAAGAATTACACGATAGGGTTCATTTGGAGGAACTTGCTTCCAAAATTCTGCATGAGAAGAAAATGTTGAAAGATCACAGATTATGCGATTTCTCTGTCCAAAGATTTTTTTGGAAGAAAGGAAAATCTTTCCAAGAGAATAGAGAGAGCCTCTAATGCAATTTCTAATCAGCATACCAGATGCTAGAATGACCTCTTTTTCTTGATCTTTAAAATCATAAATAATAACACCCTTTGCTCACCCTTTTTTTCCCCATCGGCAATGATGAAAGACACCCTTGGCTCACTTGAAAGGAGAATTTGAATCATACTTCAAACAAGCATTTAAAAGTCCTATCAAGGTTATATGCAACTAGAAAACTCTTTTTTGATTCAATTTCATGGATCAACCTCAATAGCAATATTCAATTAGTTACCTATGTAGTGTTTTTCATCTCTCCTTGAAGACCTTTGGAGATCATCTGCTCGCACACGAAGCTCTTCATTGCAGCGCCACATAGATAACTGAAAGATCGTACAATTTAGAAAAAGATCACAGTGTAGATAGTGCGATTTTTTCACTAATTGAACCAAGACAAAAGTCTCAAAAACATTTAATTGTTGGATACCTCAAACATGAGGTCCTCTATTTGCGAATAGTACAAGTTAGCTGCCATCATTCTGGCCAATAAGCAAACATCTCTTGTGACCTCAGGAGTCACTCTTGGATTACCTGTATTTGGTAGCAGAGAGTTGACAGATAAATAAGGATTATCTACTGCATGTAGTAACTAAGTAATCCACGTTCAAGCAGAAGGAGTATTTTGCTTTCCTCCACCCCTTCAAAATTATGTAATCCGAATTCCTATTTTTTTCTCAGCTTTTAGCTAAAGTAACTGCAAACATTCTCTACAGTAAAGGAATCATACCATCACGATCACCGCCCATCCAAGAGGAGAATTGAATAAGAGGAGCATTATAAGGAACTCGTTCATTAATCCCTATGTTTTTAAGAGCTGTATCAACACGGCGCAGAAACTTTGGTACACCCTTCCAAATTGTTTCATGGAAATAGCTCATTCCAGCTCTCATTTCATCTTGTGGAGTAGGAGGAGTTCTTCGGATCTCATCAGTTCGGAACGCAGCTTGGATCTACAGAGGATGTAAGTAGCAGATATTTGTCAAAAAAGAATAATGGGTGCATCATACCAATAAACCACGATCCACAGTGCGACACATATTTGAGTTCGAAGATTGCTATTATTGCTTCATATTCCAATTTTAGAGCAATCATATAACTAGCTCCACTTTTTACAGGGTAAAATACAATTCAAATGAATGAAGAGGCAAATATTAAATGGGTTACTTATGAGATAATTTTTGCTTCTCCAATCTTCATGAGAGGGATGAAAAAAGTAAGTCCATTGATCATATAAGGCCCGACAGATCAAGACATATCTATATGATATTGAAGCACCAAAATATCCATTAGTAGAGTCTGAAAGACATCAGAATTGAAGGTACTAATAATAGAATTTCATACAAGGAAAAACACATGCTTCAAGTAACTAAACGTCGATAGTTACCTCCCTCTGTAAAGCCTCATCAAGTTCTTGTTTATCATCAGGGGTAATGTCTTTAGCATACAACTGAGCCAAGCAGTCACGGATCCTGAAAATTTAGTTTGAACAATCTAGTAAACAACTGAAGAAAGCACGAAATTTGGTCCGGAAAGAGCATTTCCATTTATATTTATTAGGGAAAATGGAAGAATAAACTAGCATAAAATGACAAGCCAAGGAGACAACTCTAACTACTGAAGACAATAAACATGGTGATTAAAGACCAAACCTTCCATGCTTTTGAAGCAATGATCTTCGTACAGATTGAGTGGGATGAGCTGTTAGGACCAGATCCACAGTCTGATTCTTGATAGCATCAAAAACTTCTTGAGGGGACTTCTTCAAGTCCCCCACCAATTTCTTGAAAGTTTCTTCAATATCTGACTCAGTTGTTGCATTGCTCTCATCCCCAAAATCTCCCTTTTTCTTCAATTTTTGGCGCCTACGGTAGGCAATCTGAACCTCCTCAGCCAAATTGGCCAAGTTAAGCATGTGAGAGAAAGCTTTAGCAATAACAATTGAATCCCCTGGGTCCAAACTTGTCAACACATTGCCAAGTTCCTCCAGCTTCTTCGGATCATGCTTGGCTTCATACTCGGCAGAAAGTTCATAACAATCTTGGACCTAATGTGAGATTGAAGAAATCAAAGACTTCAATGTTCACCAGTCTTTTGCAATTACAACAACAACAACATACACAGTGTAATCCACAAGTAGGGTCTGGGGAGGGTAGAGTGTACCAAGACCTTACCCCTACCTTGAGAGGTAGAGAGACTGTTTCTGATATACCCTCAGCTTAAGGAAAATAAGATCGAAAAAGAAATAACAGAAGTGAAGAAATCTGGCAAAATACTAAAGAAAACACGACAAAACATTCTGAAAAAACAAGACTACTTGGTCAACACAAGTTTAGGATCTCAAGTCAACATACACATGGGGATTTCATCCACTAACACAGTCAGACCATACCGAAGCATATGAATACCACTATATAAATACCATCTCTAAGTATTACACACACCTCAGAATCAAGTGTTTGTAGTTCACTCAGTCAGAACAGACATAAAAATTCAATCTTTTTATTCCCCTTTTTATAAGTGACATAAAAATTCAATCTTTACCATCAAGAAATAAACCAGATTAAAAGTGGAAGACAAAAACAACACCCTTTAGTAACCAATTCAAGTGTTTGAAGTCAACTCAGTCAGAACAGACATAAAAATCCAATCTTTGTATTCCCTTCTTTTGTATAAGTGACATAAAAATTCAATCTTTAGCTTCAAGCTATAACCCAGATTAAAAGTGGAAGACAATACAATACCCCTTAGTAACCAATTCAAGTGTTTCTAGTCAACTCAGTCAGAACAGACATAAAAATCCAATCTTTTTATTCCCCTTTTTTACAAGTGACATAAAAATCCACTATTTAACTTCAAGAAATAAACCAGATTAAAAGTGGAAGACATAAACAACAACCCCTTAGTAACCAAAAGACCAAAATCACAGAACTTGATCAAAGGGTACACAACATAAAAGACTACAACTTAGGTAGATAATTTACAATTGTCTAATCATTCATAAGTTACATTAACAGCAAACATAAATTGGGAAAAATGCATACTGTTTCTTTGAGATCCTCCCCATGTAAATCTTGAAGAATATCAAGAAACCTATCCAAAAGCAAAGCATCATACTCAACAAGTTTATCATCTTCAGAAACTTTAGCAGGCACCAATTGCCTCAACTGTGCATCAATTGATGCAAGTTTCTCCAAATTCCTAGTAGTCATTTCTCACTCAACAGTCAACACTCTGCAGCAATAGACATAAACATAAAAATCATCAATTTTTTTTGTTTTTTTTTTTTGCAAATTACAGTGACCACAATATCTGATCATGACCCCAATAAAAGTACAAAAAAGGGACCACTTTTTTTTTCTCTTGTTCTGGCAATTCAAAACAAACAAAAACCCCAGTTGGCAACTCTCTACTAAGTTTTATATTCTTGTTGATTTATTTGTTAGCAAAAAAAAAAAAACCAAGAGATTGAAATTTTGAGTATGGCAAATTGGAGAACATAAATAATGTTCAGTACCTGAATTTTGGTATGTCAGAATACAAAAGAATGAGAAAAAAAAGTCTTTACTTTGGACACTCAATAAGGTATAGCTATATATAGGAAATTAAAGAGCTTTTCTCTTTCTTGAATTTACAACCATATAGTACTATATTTGCAATTTATTTTCTTGTAATTCAAATTTTATGTGATTGTTGCTGGTTTGGATGGGTGTTATTCGTTGAGTTGTATTGTACTGTATTATTATTAATTACTAATTACAAATATATAAAAATAACTAATTAATTACTTTATTCATGATTATAATTTTGCTTAAATAAATTAAATCTCAATCATTAATTTTAAACTATGACATGTATCCTCCATCTAAATAAGAACTTGGAAAAAATGAAAAAAAGAAAAATAGAGAGAAGCCAAATCAATATAATATAACAATTTACCTTGTATTTGTTATAATAGATACAAAGCAAATTGATATACTATGTCATAATATTTTAAAAGTAAATTATTGTTATGTTTTGTGACTAACCAAACTATTACTATACTTAGCCTCAAAGTTAGTTAATAAGAAAGGATTATCTAAGATCATTTCACAACGATATACGAGAATCAACACCATTGCACATGGACAAACAATATAAGATGGGAGCTAAAATTTGACAACAATTAATTGAGATGTGTCTGAATATAATATCATAATAATAAAAAAAATAGATATTAAACCTAATTTAATTTTTTTTTAAAAAGAATGTGTAAGAATCTTGCAACTGTCTAAACCATAGAGGTCTGATTTTGCCCACTACAACTAACCCCCATTACTTTCTAATATAATACTAATGACTTTATTTTTTTTATATATTTTGTTTTATTATTATATAAATAAAACAAAAATTATTTGACAAGAAGATAATATAATATATACTCTCTGTCATATGAAGTAGCAGGGTAGTTTTTTTTTCCTTCCCTCTTTCTTTTTTTGCTAGGATTTAATTGGTATTTTGTATTGTTACCATGGAATACACAAAGGAAAAAATAGGATTCACCGACGGACGATGAATTTTGAAGCTAAATAATAGATTTCATCGCTAACACTATTTAATATTAAATTATTAAAAAAATAAATTAGTTATGAAAAATTTAATGATAAATTTCATAATTAATTCTACATTTTTTTTGGTAGTGATGATAGTAATTATGATGATTTTGTGGTGGTTGTGCATGGAGAAAATTGTTTTTAGAGATAGTGTATACCCTTCTAACATATTTGTGTATATCTTTCGTTATATCTGTGTATATCATGCATATTCTTGAGAATATGTGATGAACAATGATATGTATATATATATATATATATAATATACACATGTGATATACATTATGACCTCGGGTGTCCATCCTTGGCATATGTGTCAAATCTTCCATGCTTGTTTCATTATTTCACAAGTCTAAATTATTTGAGGCACATAACATAGTATGGATCGACACGATCTCCCTTATTATGTTGGTGGTACAAAATATTACGACCTTAGAGTAATTTTTTAGTGTTTAGTAAGTAAGTAAAAAATTATTATCCTAAGAATAGTATAGCAAAATGGACTTGATATGAACTTCATTATGGACTTGATAGACCAAACAAGTAATAACAAGTAAGAAAACTGACAGCCCAATAGAACGTTAAAAGGGGGGGAGGGGCCTATCGGAGGGTTTATGCGTATCGTTAAGTAAAGTGTTTTATTCCTTTCATCTTTATTTTTAGTGAGAAAAATTACTTGGTTATTATGAATAATCAGTAAATACTAAGTAGTAATGTGGAGACCTCATCATTTACAGTAACAAATTAAAAACATTTTATGGATGACTCGAATTTCTCCATAAATATCAATATATATTAGACTTATAAGATATTATATATTTCAATGTCACTCGGTTATAATTAAAGATTATAAATATTCAAAAAGATCACAAGATACAATGTATTTGGAAAAAGGCGAACTAGTATACAAACCTTTTGATGGATGAATGGTGGTATACATATAATGCCCTTAAATTTATTATCAAACTCAAAAACAATCTGTCTAAGTACGTAGTACTTGAAAAGAATACTTTCTTTAAACTTGAAAATAAAATATAATAATAATACTCGTTATACTTAATAATTGTAGTATTCATTGTACTTGAAAATAAAATACAGTAATACTTTTGTTAAATTTTTAAGCCCGCAAATTATTATTATTATTTAACTTTTCAATGAAGCTGGATGCTAATTGACGTTTTTATACCATTGCTTTTTGAAAAGTTAAAATTACTAGGTAATTTTACCTTGATTTGACTCAAGGTAGCAAAAAAATCTATATAGTACAATCATTTTTTATTTACAGAATAAAACAAAAAGGGTGACTATGATTCGTATAAATGATGAGTGTTACCCATCCCCACCATTGAATTTTATCAAAAGAAAATTTTATGTTTATTTTGGAGTCGTAAATTAAAAATATGCTTAATATTTTAAAATATATTTTTTAATTTTCTAATCTTAAATATATTAGATAGAATATCAAAATAAAAGAGTTACCAAATTTATAATATAAACTAGCAAAACAGATAAATTGAAATGGAGAAATTATTTGTTTTGGTGAAATCACAAGAGGTTTTTTTTCTTCAATTTGTCATTTACAAATAGTACTTTTTAAGCATCTAAATCTTCTACCTTAAAAAAATAAATGGAGATACTATTCTAAGTCAACCTAATTCCCTATCAATGAAAAGATTATATTCTATATAAGTTGAAAAGCAGTAGGGCCTCTCTATAAATAGATTTTTATTATTCTTAGATATGGTGTTTCTACTTTTTTGATACTTGTCAATGCAAAATTATATGGTAGAAGAAAATAAATGGTTAAATCACTCTCTATTATATAAGTTGATTGGAAATTATTAAGTAATGCCATTTCAATAAATAAGGTGGTGGTCAATAGTTATAGTTATTTTTTTAAAGTTACATTTCTTTTTTATTTTAAAAAAAAATTAATTAAAAAAGTATTTAAGATAATAAAACCTATCAGACTGGATGTTTGTGGAAGTAGTTAACTAGATTGCAATCACAATCGCCCTCTTGGTCACCCTTCTTTGCGAAATTTTACCAAAAAGTTTATGTGCTCAAATTACCTAAATTCTTATCATTTATATTCATTTTTCATAAGGATGGTAAATCCTAAGAATTGATATGGAGATTATTGCCGTGAAGACCATCAACTACTTATTGATCAACCACTGAGAGTTGAAAGACGGTCAAATATATTGTTTAAGATTTTATAAAGGATTCTAATTAATAATACTTATTCCAATAAAATTAAATGTGGAAAACTTTATACTCCAATTGGACACTCAAAACTTCGAATAGTAAAATACAAAGGTACAACATCAAATAAACTATGAATCGAATTTGACTCTAATATCATAATAAATTTAGTAGCAGTAAATGATGAAACATATATAGCTTTGTAGTTTATTATACTTTGAATTAGTTTTATAAATTAAATATGTAGGGGTCTGCCTAACCTTTACATTTCGACCAAACGACTTGGCTTTTCTAAAAGAAAAAAAAAGCAATGGTCACGGACTCATGGTTATGTTAATCTTGTGAGAGTGCTATTTAATTTACTCCGTTCCTAAATACTTGTCATAATTTTTTTCAGACTTCTTTAAAAAGTATTAAGTGGAGGATAATTTGACTAGAATATTTTATTTATTACGTTTATTAATTTAATACTTCTTTCTTTTACTAAAAGAGAGAAATAAAAAGGAATGGTCACGGACTCATGGTTATGTTAATCTTGTGAGAATGATACAATAGATAGCTAGAACTAGAAAAAGTAAAAAAAGAGGACTCTAAGAAACATTTGTATATAGGACAATTGGGTGCAATAATGCTAAGATTAAATGGAGTAAATATATATATAATACTATGGAGATGAAAGTAGAGGCAGAGTCAAGATTAGGAGTTTAGAAGTTCTAATTTTTTATTTTTTTTTAAGAAAAGAGAAATGTTTTGTAGATAGTGGGATTCAAACCCACAACTCTAGCGTGGAAAACATTTCCACAACCCCTTCTTTACCACTAAGCTGTTAATTAATAGGATCTACGAAAAAATTACTATGTACCAAACACATATATTTTAACAGGATAAGATAATGATCTGTGCAAGAAGATGTTCTACAAGCAATCAAGGAAGTTATTCCCGTTGAATTAGCAAAGCTGTTTAGGAAGGATAATTAACGATAATTAGACCACAAAACACACATTAAGCTAAAGGTTGTTTGGTACGAAGGAAAATATTTTTTATAGTTGGTTAAAATATTTTGGAAAATAATTTTTCTAGGAAAAATAATTCCTTAGAAATGAGAAATGAATAAGAATTGAACCCTTATCAATAAGGTAAAATTAATTGTAGGTACCCAACAAACTGAACTATATTAAGATTTTCCAACTTCCCTAAAGGAAATAGAAAAAATAAGTTCCGAAAGTTAATATATATTCCATATTCATTATCTCCTTCCTATTTATCCAATACCTCCAACCCTCACTCGGCCCCTTGGTCATCCCACCCCCGAACCCCCACTTCTCACCCCATATCTCATGTGGCATATTATACTACATGATATAGTGACAAAATCAAAAATTTCGTTGCTAGAATCAAACATATGAAACGGATTACCATTGAAAAATGGCATTTACATGGCCCTAGAAGAAGAAAGCAGTAAAATATCTAGGAGAGATCGATTTTATAGGTCATTTATAATTATTTTTAATTTTATATTCTTTCTATAAGTGGTTTTCATTTTTACATATGAATAATCTGAAAAAAAAATTCATTTTTCTTTCTATTTTTATTTTATAAGCAAGAGATCTGAAGTCCTCAAAATTTATCATATAAATACATCAAAAGACAGATTATTATTTTTTAATTAGATACTACTTATTATGCATGTTTTTATATAACCATTAATCACAGTAATTATACTTAATGGAACCCATGGTAGGCACAAAATCGTGCAGAATCTCAAAAGAGATAGAGATTAGACAAAAGCAAGCAAAGATTACATTTTAATCTTAGCTACAAGATCCCTATAAAGAAAGAAAACAAAAAAATACACCATTTGCTCCACTTTGTTCAACACTATTTCCTTATTAATTACTACTGTTCAAAAAGAATGATGCATTTAATTTTATATTTCTTTAAATGACAAGTTTTTTTTTTAAATCACACAAATTTTATGGTATATTTAAGATTAGAAGTTTCAAAAAATGTATAACCACACAACATTAGATATATTTATGATTATAAGTTTAAGTTTTTATTTTTAAAAGTAAAAAAATAAATTTTATGTCAAATCAAACAGACCGAATAACTGTTTGGAGAGTTGATAGAGAGAAGAAAGAGAGAATTATGATTAACCATAGTAGATAGTTATGAATGTTTTAAAATTAAAAATCCATTTTTTCACGCAGAACTTGGAAGAAGTTTAGGGTTTTGAATTTAGAATTCAGATTCAATAGATTCGATGTTATGAATTATGTCAAACCTGTTGTGTTTAGTCTAAATCCAAGCTCATAACCCCAAGCTCATTAATCATGAATATCATTCATGCTTCTAGGGATTTCCTCATCCAAAATGACTAAAGATGGATCAGATCCAAACCATGTATCATAAAGAAAATTCTTTTAATTCATAATCCATGTTGAACTTGAACTATAAACATTCAACATGTTCACAACATGAAGTTAACCTCCATGGTATACATTACAGATTCAACAGAACTCAGTAACTTTGGCTCAAATCTTATATATGTAAGTAAACTGAAATGATTGTGGTCCAGAACTCATAAACTAAAAAATTCTGACTCTGCCTCTGATATCAGAAAACTATGACATATATATGGAGAAAAACAAAGCAAATAATCCTCTTATTATTAAAAAAAACATAGCGATTTTTTACCTTTTGCTTTGTTCCTTCATATAAGCCAAATAGAAATTCAAGAAGATTGGAATTGAAAGGTAGTTGTAGTTGTCTCATGAGCATTGCTAGAAGTAGGTTTGTTTTGCATTTTCCTCTTCTTCTTCTTCTTCTTATAAGAAATTCCTCTTGCTTTAGCTTGAAAATCTCTTACCTCTCTAAGATAAACGCGTATAGATCCACTCGCGAATGGATTATTCTCTGGTAGGCCACCATTTTCTTCATAGGCAGCTCTAAGCCTACCAATAAGTGCATCAAGACTTCCCCATGCTTGTCTAAGAGGACAAGTACAAGGCCCTGGAGGCTCTGGTTGCCCAAAAAAAGGGCAACCATGTAAATGTACCTTAGTTTTTCCAAATTGATCTAGGTATCGGAGAAATTCTAGCACGTGGTTATAGTTACACTGGGATAAAGGAACTGGAGGCCTTTGATTTTTCAAGTATTGTCCAAAAGTGTTCCAATCACGACGTTTCTGAGACTCATATCGACTCAGTTGAGGCGGTACTGGTACTGATGGTAGCTGATGATGATGATCGTCAGATGGTGCTATAAGTATAGTGGTTGATGATCTTGATAACGATCCTTCTCCTTCTCCTCCTCCTCCTCCTTCGATTATTATTTGATCATTTGACATCATAGTATCAAAATATTTAATTGTGCAACCTAGGTTGACAATTAAAAAATCAGTATGCTTGGTAAAGAAATTATAGAGAGTAAGTTATGATCATTTCAAGCTTGAGATTTAATTAAATATTGTTGATTATTATGGAAGAAAGAAGAAATAGTGAGTAGAATTGTAGATGAGAAAGATGGAAATCAAATCATGGGGTATCAAGGAGACATGGTATGGGTCCAAGGAAAGTATATTAACTCTTCTTTTTCTTATTCCTTCTTGTTTTCTTCCTTTAATTGTCCTATTACCACTATGATGATTTACCTTATTTCTAGTTACTCCCTAACTTTTTTTTTACAGTACTATAGAGTCAAAATCACTCTATAACGATATCATTTGTCTGGATAATAATTTTTAAATATTTGTAAAAAATATTATTATAGAGAACATATAATATAATATAATAGGAGTTTCAATAATCCAATCAAAACAAACTTGATTATTATAGACAGTAACATAGTCAGAATTTTTTTACTAAGGAGCAAGATAGGGTGTGACAAAATTTCTACAATTATCATTGTATAGAAGTTAAGGTTTCAGGATTATTTATTTTAATTTTTAATAAAATTAAATATTATTAGTATCTTGATAATTGTGCTAGCTAGCATCATTAAAGCAATCATTATCAAGATATTAGCAAAATCAGCACTTTAATTTAGCCTTAGTAGGGGTAGCTAGAGCTGGAAAATATGTTAAATGGTGATAAACATGTACAGTTTATTACTAGCTACTTGTATGTATATGTAGAAATGAAATGACCCTACCATGATATGATTTCCATAAATTAAAAAGAAATAATTTAGTGCATAATTAAGTTAACAAAGAAATTTGTCTTAATTGTACTTTTCAGTAATTTGAGCTTGATGCTGAGCTGTAAAGACTAGCTTAAGAATATAATCTGCTGACTAATACAAAGTAATTACAAAAGAAAACATATGTGATGTTGGGGTTCCTAAGATAATGGAAATTGTAAAGAACCAAATTGAAATAAGTAAATAAAATATTGGTTAAAGATATCTAAACATAGTGGATTAACAAAAGATTTAGGGTGTGTTTGGTACGAATGAAAATATTTTTCATTTAGTTGTATGAACTTTTCACTTTTGATATCGCATCTAATAAACAATTTTTTGAGAATTCAATACACATCTATAAATATTTTTAAAGAATCTAAACGTCATAGATATAAATATATGTATAAGTAATAACTGCTTAATCAACTTCAACTTGAAGAATAAACGACAGTTGCCTTTTAGCCTACGTTATGTGTGTGATACTTATCATAATATTTGTTAATCTTAATAATACATAACCATTAACCAACACTGCTAGCTACTGCTAGTAATGCTCAGTGATAATATTATCCTTTTCTCTATTACTAATAGATTTGTACTATTTTTGTTGTTGTTGGCAAATTTGTAGCTATAGAGGATCTCTTCTATCTTCCTTTATTTTGGACTTTGTAGTACTTGTCATATGTCATTAGATGTTATAATTAAAGAGTTGTCAAATAAAAAAAGACTAAAAATGAAAGTAAGATAAACAAATTGAAACGGAAGGAGTATATATATGTTAGTAAAAATAGTGTTGTTATGGCTTTCTTGTTTTTCGGATAACCAAGAAATCCCCAGGTACTAGCTAGTGATGCATGATTCAAAACTCGATGTAACAAACCAATCTCATCTAAGCTATAGATAACATCTTACGCACCCCCACAACCCCGCCAAAAAAGAAAGAGCAAGAAGAAATAAAAATAAAGTTTGAAACTTTAGCATTACTGCATGTACATCAGAGTGTTTCTCTTTGACTGATAGGAAGAAAAGCATACATACCTTTCTCAGATGCCAAATCGTGAATGTTCAAGAGAAATGTCCAAATCATTAGAAGCAAAACATGAATTCCCCAGGAGCAGATGTATATAGAAATGTTCAGAAGATGCATGTTGTGGAGATGAGGATGTTGAGATGGATGTGTGGACATACTAGGAGAAACAAGATCAGGAATGAAGTTTTCGGGAGAAGGTGGGAATGGTCTCTGTGGCGGACAAGATGAGGGAAGCGAGACTGAAATGGTTTGGGCATGTGCAAAGAAAGTGCATTGACGCACCAGTGAGGAGGTGCGGGCGGTTGGTTGTAGGGGGTACACAGAGAGGTAGAGAGGTAGGCCGAAGAAGTATTGGGGATAGGTGATCAGACAAGACATGGTGCAACTTGATATTACCGAAGACATGCCTCCAGATAGGAAAGAGTGGAGGTCGCATATTAGAGTAGAAGGTTAGTAGGGGTGAAGTGGTGTATTGTCGTGCGTAGGTATAGGCTTGTTAGTGCCTGTCGTAGTGCTAATCATACCCTTGTAGTTCTTGCCTTATGTCGTGTATTGTGTTTCAATTACCACACTATTTTGTTGTTGTTATTGTTTCTTTCTTTTAGACTTTACACTGTTTTTCTTATTGACGGTTATGCTTTCTTCATTATTTTGTTCTTCTAATTTTACTTGGGTTCGATACACTTGATCCGATTATCTTTCCGAAACAACCTCTCTGCCTCCTCGAGGTAGGTCTGCGTACACTCTACCCTCCCAGACCCCACTTAGTGGGATTTCCCTGGGTATTTTGTCGTTGTTGTCTCCATGTGGCAGAAGGGTGGAAAAAAAACAATTGCAAGTTTTGTCATGACGTAATTTTCATGTTCAAGAGAGAAAAAGGGAACAAAAATAAGCAAATAAAATTTCAGACACTTCATTGTTAGTACAAGAAAGGTGATCCATGTAATATCACTTTAATCTTGGAATACCGAGCAACACAAATGCCAAGGTGGTGCTATTGTTCGAAACTTGTCTCTTATTGCACAAAGTGAAAACCTGAACAAACCCAAGAAACAGAAGAGCCAATGCAGAAGTATTGCCTTCCAATCATAACTGGAAGACTGTTGATAACTTCTTTGACAGCAGTTCACATAGAGGAATTGTTATGTTGAAGGAGTGGAAGACAATGAATTGGAGCAATGTCAGACACCATCTTTAACATCACCAAGATGAGATGCCAAAGAGACCCTTCGAGCAGGAACAGACCGAAATTTGCCAAAGCTGAAAGGCAAACGAGACAAAGTGCTTCTGGGGCAACTATCGCTAACTTTATCATAGTGTATTGTGTAATTTGAGCTGCTTATGTTCCTGGAGTAGCAGAATGAATTGCCCTTATATTTGTAGACCTGTTGGGTACTCCCAACCCCGCTGACTACTATCCGGCCCTTTACAAGAATATGGCCCTGTGCTTTTTGCATGTTTTCAGTAGAGCTGGCTGATGATCCGTTCTTGGACGTCTTTACCCTCTTATCATTAAATCCCAGCGTAACATTTGAGATTGAGGCATAGCTTTCGTCTCCTTTGTCTACATCGTCAGAATGCAAGAGAAGCAGAAACTTTTTAAAGGACTCAAGAGACTGGACAGATGAAGATGGCATCACAACATCAACAGTTTCATTGAAATAAATAATCTGATCCACATTTTGCAAATTTCCTCCGTTTCCCTCCACCATATAATTACTATAACTTAAACCTTGAGCTGACTTAGTAGTGATGTTCCCATAGGAGGACTTTACCCATCCTGTCAATGTGATTGATCTACTAGCATTTGTGACAAAAGATCCATCAATGCCTGTAAAATTTGTCATAAGAGAAAATGAAAGAGGCAGACTACTATACTTCAATAACTTCCCTTCTGTCTTTATACTCTTCTCATCTAACCAAAGATGCAAATTTGCATCAATGTACCACACATTAAGAGCATTCGTGACACTAAATGAAATCTTATGCATATTTCCATCTAAAATCTTCCCTAAAAATGGCGTAATTTCAATATCATACGATGGAAGATCAAACGATCCGATCCCACTGATAGGTCTCCACAAGAGAGGATTGACACCCCCGGTATAAATCACAGTGAACGGCCAAACTGCACCAACCACCACATCATCCACACTAACTACTACTTCCCTAAAAGCTCCATTCCCTGAAGTATCAGTAAGGTTATTTGCACGAATATAATCATTCGGTGGATTACTATACCAAAACTCATCATTCTCATGAAATGAAACATAAATTTCCAGTACAGCCCTATAAGCATTTTGTGGAATTTCAAACTCTTTTGACTGAACATCTGTAGAATTCTCAACCTCAAACCACAATCCATCATTCAATGGCATATTTCTCGAAATAGGTAAGATCAAATCAGCCCTAGAATCAAATGCCTCATACGAATAATCCGAATTTCGCTTATAATCACTATACATTTCTTCAGCAGGATAAAAATGAATAAAAAGTTCCACATGGTATACACCAGTATAGGTACTATCAACTAAATTCCCCATATAAACAGCAAGAATTTGATTTTTCATCATAAGCAAAGAGTAATACCTTGTAATATCCTTCTTGACAGTCCAAACAATCCCATTAGCCCTTGGTTCAGCAGTGCAGCTTCTGAAAATCTCAACCCCACTAAGCCAAACCCCAAAAATTCTATCAAATTGCCTCCCTTTACAAGTTGCTTTCCATTCCAGCACAATCTTGGAAAATTTCTGAGATGGGCAATTAAAAGGGGGTGTGTAGTTTGCAAGAAAAGGGGGTTTTCCATATGTGTAACCAAAGTCCTGTTGAAGGACTAAATATGAACAAGGATTGATTTTGGGGAGATTTATAGGTTTGGTTACTTCAAAATAGGTTGTTGGGGTGGCATTGTTGTTCTTGGAAGAAGAGTCTAGCTGGGTAATGAGGTGTGATTTAAAGAGAGAGGTACCATGTAGAGTTGCTGTGGAAAAGAGTGGTTGTTGGAGTAAGAAAAAAGTCAAGAAGAGGAAAGAGGGGAAGAAGAATGCCATTAATGGTTTTGGTTTGTGATGTATGTTTTGATTGAGTAGAAGAAGAATGCCATTAATATAGTGTAGATGAAAGTTTGGTATGCTTTTTTCCTAAGTTACAATTTGTTTGTTCATACTATTTTATCATAATTTATTGTTTAAACTTTAAATAGATACATAGATTATATTGTTTTGGCATAATACATAAACAAGACTTTTTATTTGGCTTCAGGGGATAAATATGCCCTCCAACTTTGAATATGCACAAGTAGACACTCAAACTTATATAAAATTGAATGAATAAACACATGTGTCCTACGTAACATTTTACATGTAGGACGCCACATAGGACACGAAATTTCCATGTAGGGTGTCATGTAGGATGAATGTGTCTATTTATTCAATTTTATACAAGTTTAAGTGTCTACTTATGCACATCCAAAGTTAAATGTCATAGTTGTCAGCTGAAGTCAAGTTAAATGTCATGTTTATGTATTATGCCTATTGTTTTCGGTCATTACATAATATCATATATTCGTAATTTGAATGAGAAAAAAATAAGATATCGAATAGAGCTTTTAGGTAAAAATAGGAAAAAATATAAAATAAAATAATTAAATAATAAATAAAGATAAAAAAAAAAAAAAATTATTAAGGTAAGGAAATCAATTAATTGAGGGCAATACTTGGGAGGTCAACACATATATGATGTTCAATCAAATCAATCATTACACAACATGAATCTTTTCATGGTTATATAATAATAGATTTAAACTATACAATAAAATTTAAATAACAATTGAAACAAACATAATATTTAAACTAAAAAAATAAATTAAAATTATTTGATTGCTTAATTGAATTATTATCATGTTTAAGATAGGAAAAAGGGGTATTTCATAGTTGAGGTGCATATAGAGTAGACTGAAGTTATGTGAGGAATTTGGTGTGAGCGGTGAAGTAGCTCATCCAGCGGCGGCCCTATTGCACGGCGAACGGAGAACGGCGTATGACAAATCCTCTGTTTCGAGGTTTTCGAAGACTTGCCTTACTTTCACTTAGCAAGCCTCTCTCCTCTTCTTCTACCTCTTCCAGGTAAAGCTTATATTTTTTTCAAAATTTCTCTACTTTTTTTTTCTAGTTAGTTTTGATTATGCTTAGTAGGTAATTGGACATGTTATATGGAATCATGATTTCAAATCAGCATTTGAACATGTGATATGAAATTATTAGTTCAAATGAGCATTTGGATATGTGATGTGGATTGTGGATTCACTATTTCAAATCAGCCTTTGAATATACATTATGACTTCAAGTTTCCAAAAAGTATGATTTGATAAGTTTATATTTTGTATTAAAAGATTCAACATTTTAAATTTTGCAAAAAAAGATTCATGCTTGGCGCAAAGAGATAGTTATTACTATTGTTGACTAGTGGATCTTTATATATATATATATGATATATCAATGTGGTGCCTTTGGATATTTTGATATTTAGTTAGTGAATTATGATTTGATCATTTGGTAAGCTTGTATAGGAATTGGGAAAATATTGATAGTTCTTACAGTTTGTGGATTTTTCATGTTTATGAGAAAAAATACAACTTAAGCAATCTAATTGCATGTACAAACAAAACTTCAATTTTAAATCAATCTAATTTATGTTGCGTGCGAACAGGCACTTAAGTATGTCCAATTTAGTTTTGATTATCTCACACTGTTGTCTCCATATTCAGACCAATTCTTGGAAATCCAGAAAACTTTTTGCACTTGTCAAGGTTAGTGCTTAAGGATAGGTTAATCCAACAAAACCCCTGTTGGGAATCAAGGAACTTTAGTCATGGAAGAGTGGATTTTGTGATAACAAGAGATGGAAAACTAAAGTTTGAGGAACATGAAGTGGAGGCACCAAAGACGGAGAAATGGAAGACAAAGAAGAAGCTGAAGCTGCAAAGGAAGAGGGAGAAGAAGAAGAGAAAAGCTGCCAACAAGAGAGATCCTAGAAGACTTGGTGTTCAGGGGAAGAAGAAGAAGCAGAAGTTTGACACTGCTGAAGAAAGAATCAAACAGAAGATTGAAAATGTGAGATAAAGATTTTTCTTTTTCACTTTTAGGAGCCCATGATTGTTTTGTTTTTTGCCAATAATGCTACTGCTATTGTTATTTTCTCCATTATTCTATAGGCGGTCACTTGGGTCGAGGGTCCTTCCGAAACAACCTCTCTACCTACTTTCAGAAGTTAGGGAGGTATGAGTAAGGTTGCGTACACACTACCCTCCCCAGACTCTACTTGTGGGACTACACTAGGTTGTTGTTGTAATGCTGCTACTACTACTACTGAGGATTCATATAGCCACCCCCAACTTGTTTGAGATTGATGCGTAGTTCTTGTTTTTACAAATACCACCGCAGCTACTGAAACTATGGGGCAATCCCGAATTATTTGGTCTCAACTATATCATTTCTCAATATCCATCCCGTTCCGTCTGAACCTGTATGATTGTTGTCATTATATTAGCTTAATAATCTGCAGTAATATTAAGATGAACTGAATTGAAGCACTTGGTGAGCTTAAACCTGTTTTCTTCAATTTGGTTGACAAGAATTAGAAGGAAGCCGGATGAAAATGACAAATAAGACATATTCATGTGTTTTCTGTTGTTATTGCTAAATTTATTGAGGAGCCTTTTATTTTACAGTTTCTCATTTGGTACTTGGAAATTAGAGAGAGATTGGAGAAGCATTACTGATCCTGCCTTTGTCTTTTTCCTTCTCTTCTTGGCTGTGGTTGTTGGAGCTTAATCTTAGTAGTTATTGCAAAAAAGATCCATTTTGTCTACGATTTCTGTCGTGGAAATACTGGAGACTGGAGAAAGAAAAGAGCCCTGGTGCTTTCAAATTACTTCCAATTTTTGTGTCATCTGCTGAAACCAAGTTACAACAAGTCCTGTATGCATGGTTACTGCCTCACTGAGACATTGATACCATTTCGTAGTTAATTGTTGTATCTATCTTAACCTTTTCCTGGTTTAGGGGTTTGAAGAATTCAGTGTGGTCATCCTATATTTATGTTTATAGAAGCTAAGATTTGCTATATTTGCATTTTCCTTTACTGCTATACAAAACCTATTGTAATTTTTTTATTTCAACAAAAGCTGACATGTGTTGGCTTTGGGTCAGGCAAAAGTCAAAGAAGCCATGCTAATTGAGAGACTAAAGCGATATGAGGTTTCCAAAGTTCAAGGTCCTGAGGTTAAGCCGCACTTTCTCACTGGTGAAGAACGATTCTATATTAAAAAGATGGCACAAAAAAAGTCTAATTATGTGCCAATTGGCAAAAGGGGTGTCTTTGGAGGTGTTATTCTTAATATGCATCTACATTGGAAAAGGCATGAAACTGTCAAAGTCATATGCAAACCCTGCAAACCTGGTCAAATTCAAGAATATGTTGATGAAATTGCAAGACTGAGTGGTGGCATCCCGATTCAGATAATTGCAACTGATACCATTGTTTTTTACCGAGGAAGGGAATATGTGCAGCCTGAAATTATGTATCCTATTGATACACTGTCGAAGAAGAGGGTAAGTTTGTTAGAGCTAATTTTCTATAATAACCAAGTAATTGCTTCTCATCATGGATTCATGCAAAATTCACTTTCTCAAGTCTTCTACCATCAACTTCTAATCATTGCTACCAACTTCCACAATCATTCTTCTGCGGTTGACGTGCTACTTAGTCTATTTGCGTGGGTCCTTCATTTTCTCTATTGATAGAGTTACCTGATACTTGTTGCTGGTGGGAGGTGGAATTAATCGAGGTGCGCGAAAGCCGGGCTAGACACCACGGTTATCTTTAAAGAAAACACTCTACTGCCCTTTTGTGACATGTGTTATTCACTCTACCTCACAAATAACAAGACCCTTTGTTGCACCATATATACCCCATTGCAGTTTGCAATTTCATCTTTTTCCATCGACCTTCTTTACTGCTTCATTTGTGATAAAATTATACGAAAATATTGGTTGGTTTTTGCAATTTGTTTTCACCATTTTAATCCATTGATGGTTTTTTAGTTCGAAACTGAAACTAAATGTTGTCAGCTTTACATCTTCATTCTTAGGAATGTATACCAAAATGTCGTTTATTTCACTCGGTGAGATAACAAAGTTATCTGTCACTTTGTATTCAACGAAACATAGTAACGATCTTCGTTTTGCAAATGGCTTTTGGATATTTAACCTACCATTTTTGCCCTCACAGACCTTCATTAGTCTCATACTCTGTTTCTCACATGTTTAATGCTACTTTTTTTGGAATCAGTTCACTACACTTAAGGATTTGACTTTTAATACTGTTTGATTCTGTCATATTTTATCTATATCTTTGTTTTATCTATTTTTGCATCAACCATGGTATGAATTACTAGTCAATTCTCTTTCTTCAGGCGTTGGAAAAATCCAAATATGAGCAATCACTAGAGTCTGTGAGACATTTCATTGCCATTGCTGAGAAGGAACTTGCACTCTACTATAGACATGTTGCCCTATACGATGACCCAAATAATCAGAGTTCTTACTCCATCCTTGATGATTCAAGAAGCACAAGTGAAAAACGAAATGATGAAATAGGAGAGGAGAACTATTCAGCAGGCGAATCTATTTCCTCGGATCTCGAGTTACCTCAAATTGATGATTATTGTTCTGATGACAAACAATCTTTAAGCGAATTTGAATTTGAGGATACTGACGAATCAAGTAGTGATGACTTGGATTCTGGGGAGGAGGAAACTAGTAATTACTGAGGTAGCATATGGGGAAATATTTCAATATTGAGACCTGAAATAATGTGGTTTTAATTCTTGATCTGATAATTGAGGGATTGGAATAGAATAGGCCTTTTCAATTCTAAATCTTCTGTTTGGTTATCCTGAAATTGGCACAGAAATTGGAATTTGATCTTTAATTTGTTTGACGCAATTTCATGAGCTAATTCTATAGCTTAGGTTAAAATTTATTATTCTTATTTTAATATTTGACCTTTTCAATTGGTTTGCTTGTATTGACACTAGACTCTAACAAGAACCATTACTCGTGAGGTTATCTAGGGGTTCCTCCCCTTGTGTTGGCAACAAGCTGACCTGATTGGCTTAGTGTTGATGTTTGTAACTTAATGGTAGAATTTTACTTTTATATCTTCGATTGATGGTTGAAGGACTTCTTTAAAGCTTCTACAAAATCTTTGTGGGCAAATCCTTGATACAGATTTATTTGATTTCGATGGCACATGCTTCACTCCTGCAGAACTACAATAAATGGCATTCAGGTTGGTTGAAGAGAAGGGCCAGATATTTTCCTGGTAAGTAATTGTTGTATATATATATATATGTGTGTGTGTGTGTATATTTGCACCTTACCCTTTGCAGACACTGGGTCCAATCAGGGGCGGATCTACATGGTGGCAAGGGGGTTCACCCGAACCCCCTTCGTCGGAAAATTACACTGTATATATAAGGTCAAATTCTGTTTTCATGTGTATATATATTAAAATGAACCCCCTTAATATAAGTAAAGAGGCTGGCTCAGTGGTTAAGGGTGTTCAAGAATTTGCCTGGACGCCTTGGGTTCGATTCCGCACGGCGCAACACTTCTTTTTCTTTTCTTCATTTAGAAAATCAAATAGCTAGGCTGAGATGGGCTCAATATTTTTGGGCTGGAGCTTTATTATTATTTTTTGGGCTTATTTTTTTCAATGTTATTTCTCCTTTTCAATATTCATTTGTTTGAATATAGGGAATTAGGCACATTATTTTCATTTTTTATATTTTATTCTTTTTATCTCTATTGCTCATTTTATTTTTACGTAACTCTTTTTTTATATAGTAATTCAAAGGAACTTTTTAAAAAACTGTCAATTATTCTTAAACTTGAATTTGAGATAGAGAAAAAATATTTTAAAGATAAATTACACTAAATTTAATCGAACGAACAAATTTGAAAGGCATGATTATTCATGATATTTTTTTCTCATTTTTTCATTTCTATTCTAGAGAGATGTAAACTACATTTATTTGATTATTCTTCTTTTATTTTTCACCGATTGAAAACCTTATTAATTGAATAAATGAACAAAAAATTGGCGATGCCATTTATTTATCCTTTTAATATGCATTATAATATTAGTAACTCAATCCCCACACGTTTGTAAAGAGTATCAAACAATTTTAAAGTAACATATGATTGAATGAACACGAATTTAATTTATTTAAAAATTCAAAATAAAGTAAAACAATAAAAAAATAAAAGAAAAAAAAATCACTTTTTTAAAAAAGAAAATCAATGAAGCAGGGTAAAAGTAGGAAACAAAGTTAAACGCGGCTTGACAAGGCAAATTAAATTTAACAGATTAAGGATAATTTTTTTCTTCCCCGATTCGTTTTGCTCCATTTTTTTATTTACTTCTTTATATGTTGAACCCCCTCCACGAAAATCCTGGCTCCGCCACTGGGTCCAATATGGAACTGGTTCTGCAATGTGTTTCATTTTGTTTTTTTCTCATGCATGCGCAGTCATTTTATGTCTCTGATTACTTTGTTTGGAGAATCACTATTTGGTTTTGTCAGCATTGAGACCAAGCTAGCAAACTTGATATATGCTTTTTGACAAATTTGAGCCCTTATGTAGCTTTTTGAGATTCTGGACCTTATATCCTTGATCAACACTATCTTCCTTCTAAATATGACAAGGCAATTATGTAACGATTTAGACATATATACCAATGTTGTCTGCTTGAACTTTAGATGTTAGGATTCTAATTCTCTTTCGCTCGCTTTACTCTTGTAAGAGTTCACTATATACCTTGTAATCGCACTGCGAAACCTCTTTACCCTTTTGCTTGTTACTTGATTCTTTGAATATGGCATACATGTTTATGCTTTGGTAAATAGTAAACCAACCTCATATCAGAATTAAGCAACACCTCAGTTTTTATCTGTATGTATCTCAACTTTGTAACGACATAATATGTGAAGCTGGTAAGCACGTTTTGAGTTCTGAAGCAACTTCACTTAACCGACAAATCAAAATTTTCGATCTCTTCTCTAGATATCATGTGGTTAAACTATATTTGTTGTTTTTCAGCTTGGTAGATCTTGAATTATTAGTTGCTGCTTGTACCCTGAATGTCTTGGTTGATATTAGTTATTTTTAATCTTTCCTCACCCTATTTTGCAGAAAAATAGCGTAATCTTATTTGACAAATGAGACGCCTGTAAAGAAATCAAGTCCAGGTGGATCATAAAAAACAGCCAAGTGATTTCTTCTTATTCATCCAAGTCTTGGTTGGCAGTGTTTACTGGTGTCTGTGACTCTAGGAGCTGAGACGTAGAAGGTACTTGATGAAATAATTGAAGTGCGCGGGAAAAAAAGTGGATAGTAAAGATCAGAGCATGCAAAAAACAATTTAAACCTTGAATACCTTTATTATTGTTGGTTTCTTGAGACATGTTGAAAGTTCCAAGGATGTAATTTTGAACTTTATTTGGTTGGGTACCAAACTTTTACCTCAACTCTCAGCCGAGGATACTATTGCCAATAAATCACAAGCTAATTATTCCCAAGTGAGATCATATTTCCTATGTGAAGATTTCTATTTTCAGATGTTGCCTACTAGGATTCAAAATTCAATATTTCTTCCGTCTCAATTTATATGACTCACTTTTCTTCTTAGTTTCGACTTTTTTACTTGGGAACACCAACTATTTTGTGTTATCCAAACACACACAAAAAAAGAAGTCAAAAGCCAATCTAAAACTAAAGAAAAAACTTTTAAAAGCAAAAAATCACTTAAAATAAGCTAATTCAAACACTCATTCAGAAATGATCACCGTCAGGATTCAGAACTGGAATCTTCCTACTACTCTTGTTAGTTGGGATGGAGCATTCTATCTTGTTGATTCTCCTTTCCCACCATCTCGAGTTTTCGCTTTCAGGATGAATACGTAAGAAATTTACTATGAAAATCGACATGATACAATCCCTACAGAGTCTTGTCTCTAACGTGAAACAAATCTAATGAATCAATATTTATCTAGAGAACCTTACACCTTCTTCAATTACACAAGTGATTCTTATTAAAATTTTCTTATAAAGTCTTAACGGTTAACTCGATAATTGAATCAATAATAATCAATAACTAGTTCAATCAATATTTTAATTCTATAATTATTTAACATATCTACAAATTGATAATTAATAAGTAGAATTGATAATTTTCAAAACCGAACCGAACGGACTAATCTAAACTCTATATTTGTCAACCCTAAGGACTATTTTGGTCATTTTATCTAAATTAGCCTTATTTCTTTCTCTTCACGGGAATATTGCAATCTGTAAATCAGTAAAGCAGTGATAAGGAGATAATTTTTCAAAGAAAAAAAGATGGCTGGATTATCACAAGATTGGGAGCCGGTGGTGATTCGTAAGAAAGCGCCGACCGCCGCCGCACGGAAAGATGAGAAAGCAGTCAACGCCGCTCGTCGCGCCGGTGCCGAAATCGAAACCGTCAGAAAAGGTATACTGTATCCTGCTCCTTATTTTCATCTTAGCCTTATTGATTTTATAACTACCTTTTTTCCGATGAGTTATACTGTATCCTGCTCCTTTTTTCATTCCCGTTCGTTTTTGCTTGGTATGAACTAGGGCTTTTATTTTCATTTTTATTTTTATTTTTCCGGTCAGGTTAACGGCCAATTTCGACGTACACCTCTTTATCTATGGTTTCCTGTTTACATATAGCTAAGTCATGCTCCAATTGAATAACTCAACTCCTAGTAAAACACTTTTGATTCAGAAAAATTTGAATTTTTTTTTTTGCTCGTGTTCTCAATCGTCTATTAGATAGTTAAACATATCATTTTTAATGATATGCATCAACCTCAAGTAGAAAATGTATGTGGTTTTATAGATGCGTATAATCAAGGAAGTGGCATATTTTATGTCGTTAGCTTAGCTATCTAATAGACGAAGGAGAACACGCTCAAAAAAAGAAAATTTGAATCGGAAGTGTCTAATTGGAACATGACTTAGTTCAAATGTCTAAGTGGAATATCCTAGAAAGTTTAAGGGGTTGGTTAGGTATGAGGCGTGGTTATGTTTCAATTATGGCAGTCATGTATAGTAAGTATTATACTACATTGGTCTGCAATGAGTGTCTGTACGGTTTTTATTTTGCTTTTCCGAAGATACAAACGACTGTTGCCTCTAATGGGATTTGGACCAAGGTTCTAAGGCTGTTACTCCAGATTTTCAGCTCTAAACTATACATTTGGGGCAAGTGAGTTTATATCTCATAAAGCTTAAACCGTTAGAGAACATACTTATATTTACTTAATTAAAGAAGTTAATATTGTCTAGATTCATTCTCTGTATTTAGGTTAATAGCAAAACTTACTCTTCCTGGTTTTGGTTTTGTGACAAATAGAAATTTCAATGTGTGGATAGATTTTCTTATTTATAACTTATCTGCTTCGTGTGGTCCAGATTCGCTGTTAGTAGCCTTAAATCCTATATAAGGAGCATATTGTATATTGTCTTCTACCAATTGGGCCAAATTCTCCCTTCTTTTTTCTTCTCTATTTTAACATTAGGAAAGGGAGGCTCCAAGTTTCTTTTATGTGCATTTTTCTTTTCTACTTTGTTTGCCAAGAGAGACTAGTAATCTGAATTTTGATATTGGTAAGTGGAAAGTGGAAACTGCTAGGTCCTGAGTGATACGCACGTCGCTTTGTCATTGCATGTTGAGGGCAGTCAGGGTCGGGAAGGAAATGACTCGTTAATGTTGGAACGCACCTACTTTTATGTAGAATGATATCTCTCTATATGTTCTATGTTTTTGCCAATTGCTAGATGGTGCAAAACTTCATTATTGGTGTGGTATTTTTTTTGGTTGACATCGATCCTTTAGTTGAAAAAATGAGAAGAATGTTTTGCACTCATGAAATCTATTTTCTGATGCAGCTACTGCTGGGTCAAACAAGGCTGCCTCTAGTAGTACAACTTTGAACACGAGAAAGCTAGATGAAGATACTGAGAATCTGTCACGTAAGTTTGAGTTGATATAATAACTAGAAACACTTCTATAATACATTGTGGTTAGAGAGCTTTTCTTTGCTCTGATCTATTATCCACTGCGATTTGAACCATGCGCCACTAGCTCTAGGAATTTCTCGATTATCAAAAAAAAGAAGAGCTCTTTTCTGCTCTGTGAGTCCAAGTCATGCTTACATCCTGACTTGACAAGCAGGCACCTTTTAAAGGTTTCTCCTTCAGGCAAATGCCAATTGGTTTGCCAGTGGAAAAAACCCAGGCATTTTATCTTTTGGTGATGACGTCGGGTGTTACTTTTTGTTTTTGTTCTCAGATGAAAAGGTACCTACTGAACTGAAGAAAGCCATTATGCAAGCTCGACAGGATAAGAAGCTTACTCAGTCTCAACTTGCCCAAGTATCTCTCTCTCTCTCGCGCTCTCCCTGCTCTTGCCCCCTTTTTCTTTTTTTAAATAAAGCAATCATCTACATATAGATAGATTCACGAGAAAGGCTTAATTCATTGTATCCATATAATTCTGGCAATCCCTTTGTTGTGCAGTTGATAAACGAAAAACCACAGATCATTCAGGAGTATGAATCTGGAAAGGCAATTCCAAACCAACAGATAATTTCTAAGCTGGAGAGAGCTCTTGGTGCGAAACTTCGTGGAAAGAAATAAACTGCAAGAATGGGGGAAAGTGAACCTTTTGGCCCTCACTATCTTTTGGGGTCCTAAAAGTGGTCATGTACATGAGCCTTTTTCTTTTGAACCAGTATGGTGGTGGTTCTTGTGTCTGGATGTTACTTTCGTGGTTAAACCGAGAGTCGAAAATGGATGTGCTTGCTCTTGCTATGTGTATTAGTTTATGGATTGTGATTCCTAATTTCTTTGTAGGGATGTCTTGTTTTTAAAAATGGAGGATACTTCCATTTTGTGACGCCATTCAACAATTTTCTGTCAATATTACCTTATGAAGTATTTCCAAACTTTTCTTAAAATTAGAGATAGCGAATGTTAGCATGTGATTATAGTTGAAATACTCGTTAAAGACTAGGCTAAACTTTTGATTAATTTTTTTAATTAATACATTTTAAAAATTTGAAACATTCATTCATTTTAGACCACTAAAAAGTGCTAGAAATCACACATTGAATTGGAGGATTTATGAAGACATTAGTGCAAATAATAAGTTGCTATTTAAGATATCGATCTTCATTATTATTGCTAATAAATCGTTTTTCTCTTGGCTATATAGTTTTTTTTTATTAATTCTTCTACTAAATGAAAAATAATAATTTTCTTAAAAATGGAACTAGTAGTCCGCATATTAATTCAAGTCAAATTCAATAGATTTTATTTAAATAGTATTTGTATATTAAAATCCTAATATTGTAAAATCTTAGTTTCGCCTCTACGTTACATTCTGCTTTAACCGTGAATAGCTTTGCAGTCCATTATTTATTATGGATATATTTTGTGTAGGAACTGCCGATTTGTTTATTGGTATTTTCCTTTGATATTATCTTTTGGCTGTCGTATGATGAGTTCATCTACTTAAATACAAAGCAATTTTTTCACCATTAAGTCACATTGAAAAGTGTTACGGAAATATCGTTGATTATTTAACAATAATCACAAATTTAAAAAAATAACATAAAATTTTAATGAGATTCAACTATGTCTTATTATTTGGATCCTAACAAAAAGCTCAAAACTCACTATTAAGGAGAGACAAAGTTAAAATTTAAAATTGAATCATAATTTTAAAACTTAAAATGGAGTACGTAATAATAACCATA
Source organism: Solanum tuberosum (assembly GCF_000226075.1). NCBI lineage: Eukaryota > Viridiplantae > Streptophyta > Magnoliopsida > Solanales > Solanaceae > Solanum > Solanum tuberosum. The sequence continues at coordinate 215,432 of NW_006239207.1, read as the reverse complement.
TCCTGTTGTTCAAGCGGTGGTTTTAAGAAGAAAAAAGGCTTCTATCAGCCCTATAAACTATATAAATAGATAAGACTTAAAAGAGATAGACTAAAATATCATTTAATAAATATTCCTTCCGTTCATTTTTACTTGTCACTTACTCTTAAAATAAATTTTGATTTTTACTTGTCACTTTTGACATATCAAGAAAAAAACAATATTTTTTTTCCATGTTTTACCCTCAACACCAACATAAAAAATGACCATTAGCGGCAATTAATTAACGACAATTAACCATCTTTGTATATGTCCGTAAAACCTTTAGTCACATTGATTTTAAACACTTAATTAAGACAATAAAGACTTTAGCATCCTTTATTAATGTTTATATTTATTACCGGTAAAAGTTATTTTTGTTATAGTGACATTAAATACTTATTTTTTAAATTATTTTATTTAATAGGGAATAGTTTGATAAAATACTTATATTATTAATTATTTTTTTAATGAATATGCCAAGTTAAATTGCGATGAGTAAAAGTAAAAATGAGGGGGAAGGGGTGAAGTTGAGCAACGATGAGAGGAAGATGACAAAAGAAAAAAAAAGTAAATTGACAAGATATTTTCATGAAAACGTTAGGTCACTTCTTTCGTCATGAAAATACATTTAATTTTATCAGACGTTATAAATCTTCCTAGTTCCAAAAAAAAAAAAAAAATGTGTACAATCTCCACTTCTCAAGGCCTATAAATCAACCCACTCAAAAATTAAATCTTATCCAAACAAAAAGGTTAAAATGACAAGTTTTCAAAAATTCCATGAAGAATGGCATGAACATCTTCGTGAACTAGTACAACAAATGACCAAAGTACCAAAATCTTGTACTACAAATCAAGATGAACAAAACACAAAATTATTAATCCAAAAAGTTACTTCACATATTAATGAATATTATCGAGTTAAGTCATTAGCAGCCAAAAATGATGTACTTTATATTTTTAGTGCACCATGGTCTAATTCTCTTGAGAGATCTTTGTATTGGATTGCTGGTTGGAGACCTACTACTGCTTTTCATATTATATATACTGAATGCGGAATTCATTTAGAATCTCACATAACTAATATTCTCAATGGATTTCGTAATGATGATCTTGCGGACTTATCTCCAAATCAGCTCACTCGATTTAGTGAACTTCAATGTGAAACTATTCGACAAGAAAATACAATCACCGAAGAACTCTCTGATTGGCAGGTAAACACTTCAACTTATTTATTTTTAGCTTTATTTAAATCTCTTTTTCTTTAAAGAACAACTTTCACCTATAGCAAACATAAAAATCATATTTGTATGTTATAACTATAGTTTGCATAATTGTGCTCCATAGCAAATTTTATGTTTGCTATGGAGCTTTTGATTTGTATAATTCGCTAGATACATCCAATTTTATACAAATTGTTCAGTTTTGTATAAATTCATTTATACATTATAATTTGTATAATAAGATCTGTATTTGTATAATTATAAGTGTATCATACGAAACTATATGTATTTGTATTTGTATATACATTTTTCTCTCGTTTTATACAAACAAAAACGCATTTTATACATTTGTATACCGAATGGATAATTGTATACCGAAAATGACTAATTGTATACCGAATTAGATGACAAAAAAATAGGATTGTTGCGAATTACAAATAAAATAAACTATAACTATAACATTTAATTTGAATTAATAGTTTATTATTTCATACAATTTTCCCTTCTTTAAACTCTTGATTCGAAAAATAATTCATCTTATTTGAAGTAGAGTAACAATAATTATCTTTTATAATACTTCCTCTGTCCATAATTACTTGTCCACTTTTGAATTGACATACTTATTCATAAAACAATGATTGACACAGTGAGGTTATCATTTTACCACTATTAATAATGAATTGGATGAATTTAAAACTTAAAATTTTGAAGAAGTTTTACATTTTTTAAAGTAATTAATTGAGAATATAATTTGTCAAAATGGATAAGTAATCAAGAATAACTAAAAAAAGAAAAGTGGACAAGTAATTATTTTGAATTAGGAAAATATATTTTTGTTTTTCAACTAATATATATTTTTGAGTTGGTAGGATGGTGCAAATGAAATAATTGAAAAGATAGAGAAGAAGATGGAAAGGCTTGTAGAGATATTGGAGAGAGCAGATGAAGTGAGGGTCACCACCATCCACAAATTGGTGCACCTCTTAACACCACAACAAGCCCTCCAGTTTTTGATTGCAGCAACCCACTTGCTTTTTGGGATTCGTACCTGGGGAATCAATCACGATAATCAACGTGTCAAGGGATAGCTTTAGATTTTATCTGTGTTAAGTCTGATTAATTTAATTTTTTTTTAATTTTAGATTGTAGTTTAATTTTGAACTTTTAATAATGGTAGTATAGTATTATTGTTTAATTTACTCTCACATTTTCATAGTCTTTCCATGATCTTCCATACCAATTCGTGATTTTTATCTTATAATTTTTATGGTTAATAACGTATTTATAACTATTGTTTGTAACATTATAAATAAGGGGATAAATTATATTAAAGTATAAAGGGAAAAGGCTCAAATATGTTATTGAATTTTTAGAAAAGGCTCATTTATGTCATTCGTTAAAAGTTTGGCTCATCTATGCCATTACCGTTTAAGAAAAGTCTCATTTATGCCATTATTTTTTAACAGTAATTTTGCAAAATGTGTTAAAGTTTTCATTATCTGTTTTATGAACATGTTTGTGGCTTAAATAGTTTTTCACTAAATGAGTCAGTAGGTTACCTTAAAAAAAAAACCACTCAAAGTAATTCTCAATGTAATTTTGTTGTTTTGGTACTTTGTCAACCATTTTTTCCAAGCATATATGTGCCTTTAAAGCTAATTATTTGTCAATAGGTTTTTCAATAGTTGACAAACTGCAAAGAACACAAATAACTTATCAATCAAAGGGGCCATATGACACAGCTGCACACTAGCATGGTAATATGGCATGAATGAGCCTTTTCTTAAACGATAATGACATAGATGAATCAAACTTTTAGCAAATGACATAAATGAGCCTTTTCTGAAAGTTTAATGCCATATTTGAGCCTTTTCTGAAAATTTAATGGCATATTTGAGCCTTTTCCAAGTATAAAAGTGGTGCGATGATTTTGAAGAAAATCAAATCGTCACGCCATGATTGAAATATCATTATAACGAACATAAGTTTTACCATAATATGTAAATATTTGGCAGAGTCGGTTTAACTTTGCATGCATTTTTTCGAAAGATTTTACAGGTAATCACGACATGTGGCGTTTAAGATAAGTATTGTATGCATGCTTGGCAATACTTGTCAAACCAACAATAAACTACTTAAGTGTGAAGTCATAGTGTAACTTTTGGGTCGTTTTGTTTGAAGATAAATTGTATTAATTGTTAGGATCGTAAATAATTAGGTGTTAGATGGAAGCTAGCAAAACAAACTTTGATAGATTATGAGTAAGAAAATAAATAAAAAATATACCATAAGATATAAAGATTTGACATGGTTCAGCCATCCGATCTACATTAACAAAGAAGATGAACAATCCACAATATATATAAATACGATAGTACAAAATATAGAGAGAATTAACTTCAACCAATTCACTCGGAATATTAGGAGGTTCACACAAGTGATAACGTATTATTTGTGTCCCACAAATTCTGTCCCCTAACCAAAACTCTCAAAATCCCTACATTATGAATGTTGATTAAGTTAGCAATAACAAACCTCTATTTATAAATTAGTCCTAAACATTTTCCTATAAGAAAAGGACTAGCTAATCCTAAACATTTTTCTAAAAGAAAAACATATTTATGGTAAGAAACTTGGGCAATTAATATCCAATATTAATTTGCTAATGTTGAGACTAATTGTTTTGAAATTAGTTATTCTGATATTATTTCTTAGTAAATGTTTGATTCGTTATACTAAAAATAATACTATATGCATTATAAACTTGTTAAGAATAAATTATTTGTTTATAATAATGTAAAAGTGGTATATTTATCATTTTAGGTGTTTTTATTTAGAAATAAGTTATTTCATAATTATTCTTATATATATTGGAGCAACTATATATTGCTCGTTGATTGATTCCCATTTCCCCAGCTACGGATTCCAAAGAGCAAATAACAAAAACTCCAGCATTTGTTGTGAATAATCTAAACTATTGAACGTTAATAGTTTGTTTATTTTTTTAACGTTAATTTTGTTCATAATTTATGTTTAGTCTTCATGAAAGAGAAGATGAGAAGAAGAAGAGTGCTCCTGTCCACGTTATTACAGCTAAATTAAGAATCTATTTTTAAATTTTTTAAAATTATATCATTTATCATCGATAACGAACATTTCAAGAAAATAAATGTTATACAGTACCCATAAAATTATGATGCAATAAATCTCTCGATTCCGAAAAAGAAAACTAAGAGCGAATCAAAACTATATCAATATATTATTATAAATATTATAAATATAAAGAGAAACTAGCTAGTATTTTATTTGAAAAAATAAAAATAACTTTATATCTAAATTTTAAACGATAAAGTGACTATTTTAAGTTTTTTTTTTAAATTTATTTCTTGCTAGCGTATTATGTGCATTATTCTTGAGAAGTGGCGCCTTGCAGATATTGTTTGGAACTTGAAAGATTTATAACGTATGATAAAATGTCTTTATTTACATGAAAAAGTGGAAGTGACCTAACTTTTTCGAAAAAAATATACTATGAAAATGTGAGGATTTAGTAATAATCAGGATCCCTTTAATGATTTTTTTAAATCATAAATTGTACTATCTTCTTTCGATATGAGTATATGAAATATTTAGTTCGATTAGCAACATACTGCAACGTATATTCTTAGTTAATGATCAGAGGGATTTAATATATTATGTTATAATAAATTTATAAATTTAGTCAATATAATAATGAGTAAGAGGGTCAAATAGACAAATAAAACAAAGTACAAGAGTTTTCCAAGTTAATTATTTCATCTTAATTTTATTTATGAATAGCTTAAATCTTATTAAACTATTAAACATGACATTACTTATATAGTACTTAGGCCTAATATAATACTTAATATATGCGCAGCTCATTTTAAATTAAATCTGCATATCAATAAAATAATATTAGTGGATAGGCTTTGCGGTTCCAGTAACAGACAGCCACACCAATTTCCAAGAAAAGAACGTACTTAATTTTTTATATTTATATCGAGTTTGATTAATTCAAATTTGAATTAAAAAATCTCATATTAGAAGGTAAAACTCTTTCCAACAACGACAATTTCATACTCAAAAAAATTCAAATCAAAAACTTTTTAATCTTAGTCAAAAATAAAAAAATACTTATCGTTCAACCAGAATTGTAACGATTGTACTCTTCTTTATTTCGGCACAAACGGAGTACTGCACTATGACAAATTTCTTGTGCTTGACAAGTGGACTTCATACATGACAAGTGGACTCTAATAGGTTTTCCCTATGGAGGAAGTAACAAATAACAAAGCCACAAAGGGGTATCCATTATCCTATCCAAATTAAAAATATTAAAGTTCGTTATTGTTTTTTTAGTAAGATTGTATATGTTACGAGTTACTTTACGGGATCATGCGAACATTTATCTCAATCTTACTAGATAGGTGAATTCTTATAGTTCATTCTAATTTTTTATCTGTATAAATTTTTCTCGACTTTTAAGGACTTAGTGTAGATATGTACAAGAGTTTTAATAGAGTACAAATAAAAAATACATAATACAATATCGACATAGCTTTTACTTGAGAACGAAAAAGGTAGATGTTAATGTTGAGTAACTGTTATCTCGCACTTTAAATAACCTGAAACAAATCTACACCAATAAAGGTGTAGGTAAAATAGTATCGATACATCATACGTACTGAATATGCATCACAAATAGACTTGAATTAGCTTCACGTAAAATATCACAAAAATCAACAAAAAATCACAAATTTATATTGAAAAAGAAATAATTAAAATTTAAAAGGATGAAAACTCTTATACCTTGATAATGTCCAAATTTACATTTGAAATCAACAAATAATGTCTGATATTTTAAAAATTAATTTTTATTTTTACTTAGTTTTTTAACATAAAAAAGAAAACAAATTATTGTTGTGTTATAAAGTACACAATTCAATCTTCTCATCTTATTAGTACTATTTGTTTACTACATTAACAAATACCCAATTTATTATCTGACATATTCTGTGAAACAGTATTTATTTTTTTTGGCATAAAAAAGTGCGTCTTTCTTGATTGGAAGCCGCTATTGATGAAAGAGCACTGTTGCAATATTTTCTTTTGGCTTTTACGGCCTTTTAAAAAAAAATTATCATCCGACTTTTTATTTAATATTCGATATTTGTATTTGAAAAGTAGAATTTCAATTGAAAGAAAGAAAAATTTATTAAGAATTTTTTTATACTCGAAATTTAAATTCAAAAAAGAACAATTCTATAACTGCACCACATTTCTTAATAATAGCTTTGATGATTTTCTGCTTAAAAAGATAAGCAATTCACGTATCTTCCTCCAAATTCACCTTAATTTAGTGGTTTAGATATTTAAATTCACCTTTATAGTTTCAAGACAAATTTTATGTAATATATTTTTATTTTTTTAAATTTATTTATCAAAAGTTCTAAATTCGAAAAGCTATATGTGATTTTGTTATGGCAATACATGTGGAAAATATAAGTGAATCGTGGGCTACTAAAAGCCACAAACATGAATTATTATTTAAATCGCAATTACCTCCTCATGTTTTGACCAAATACCATATGATTTTTCATCATATTGTTAGTGTGACGTATAAAGTACATAATAATCTTATGGATAAAACATAAAATTATTTTATATATTTTATATTTGGTTAAAGACATTGGACAGTTATAAAATTATTTATTTTATTATTTATATCTTATTTTATATATTAGTGAAATAATTTATTCAAAAATAATTAATTTGAAATAACTTATTTCCAACCAAATAACCTCTTTAAAACCTTAAGCCATAAACAGTGTAGTTCTGTGAAAGACGCATAAGTCATCTCCAATTCAACACTACTTATATCAAATTTTATTTTGATGTAAAATTTACTAATATTTTTGAACTTTAACCCAATACTATTTTAGTGTGTGAACGGTATCACACTATCAGACTAAATTTTATTATTATTTGTATTATATACTTTTGAGAATATAAATTTAAAAATATTAATAATATAATATTAAAAAATATATAAAAACACTTTTTTTAGTATAAAATTTGACATAGTGAAGGCGATCTACGCTAAAATAATGTTAATATTTTTTTAGTGTAAATATGATTGTTATGAATTGGAGATGTCTAGTCAAATGAACCGATAAGAAACATCTAAAAAAATAATAATTGAAAATACAAAGTGAAGTGTGAAAGTAGAAGTAAAGGGGCTTTTAGTATGCAGGCCCAAAATCTTCTTGAGCTGATTCTAAGCCCAACTTTGGAGCTAGATTCATAACAAAGTTTTTTTTTTTTTAAAAAAAAAAAACATAAAGAGTTGCATACATATAGTAAAATTGGACCATTATTAGTACAACATGAAGAGATGAATTGAATTAGACATAATTAGTTGTGGTATATATGGACAGAGTTTGTTACAATTCGAGTCTATATTCCAGTCGAGATATAGTATTTGAAACCACGAGTTATTTCAAGCTAATCCTTGGCATAAATATCAAAGCATAACATAAAGAAACTAAGCGGTAAATGAAATACATAACTGAATAATAGAGTTTAGAAAATTCACGAAACTATATTTCTACTGTCTGAAATAAGCCTTTGCTAGTTCAATTGAAAACATCAGTCTGTCGGGACATGACACCCAGCTACCTCAAAACCAAAGACAACATGAAGGAAAGTCTAGTGATCGAAATTAATGGAGTCCCTAAATGAGGAAGGCTCACCAAGTACTACCTTGAACGGTCCGTACCATTTGAATATGAATTTGGCCAGAAAGAACCGGAGCCTAGAGTTCAACTTAAGCACAAGATCTTCAAAACTGAATTCACTCTTTTCTATCTACCATCATGGTACGTCTTTTTAAACACCTTTTAATTTACCCAAATATTAAAAATTATTTTAACTTTAAACGGTTCAAATAAGTCAATCCAAACAAACTGTTATGCCTATTTAACATTATATTGTAATGTTGTGCAATCCAAACCGAGAAAGCTTCATAAAATTATTAAAACATGATTATTTGAACAATACCAAAGTTTGACATAATAATTATTTGTAGTTGTATGAGCAACAATGCCTAGTGGTGCTCAACATTAGATTCAGAAATTGTTGGTCCTTTGAGTAGTTCACCAAAAAGTTCTGTTGGATCATAGTATACCTCTACATCCTCTGCTCTTAGTGATTCATCAACCTGTCAACATTTAGAAACAACTTAGTTTGATTCATAAGTCAAATGTTCAAGATCAATTTTGTCGGTTTTTAAATTTTTTAAACCAAATAAAAAAATAATCGTCAGTTTGGTTTGGTTTGAATTTTTTGATATTTTCGGTTTGTAAGTAAAAGTTTGTTGATGGCATACACATCTCAATAGAGACAGACATCTAGTACATGAAAAATTCACAGGTCCCTATTTAATCTTCCGTTATTAAATATCAAATCGAAGGATAAGATTGTGCCACGTGTCCCTATTTAGTCTTTCATTATTAAATATCAAATCGAAGGATAAGATTGTGCCACGTGTCCCTATTTAGTCTTTCATTATTAAATATCAAATCGAAGGATAAGATTGTGCCACGTGTCCCTATTTAGTCTTTCATTATTAAATATCAAATCGAAGGATAAGATTGTGCCACGTGTCCCTATTTAGTCTTTCATTATTAAATATCAAATCGAAGGATAAGATTGTGCCACGTGTCCCTAATTAGTCTTTCGTTAGAGTGAAGGACATATATGCTCTAGTTTTTGGACGGCATGGACACTAATGTTCCAAAAGTATAACGAAGAGTATCTGTATACTATTTATGATAAATATATAAGAGGGATAGAGAGAGAGACCTTCAATATACCAAGGCCATAGAATTGGACCATCTGGCCAGTAGGGGCATGTCCTTTAAATGGACCTTCAAAGAAACCCCAATGCCTAAATTTGTATGTAACAACTGGTGGCCCTGTATATACATTGATCACTTCCCAAGCAAATCCTCTTGGAAAAGCTGATCTAAAAGCATTGTGAGATGATTCAAAGGTCTCTTTATCTGCTTTGTAATATTTGAATTCATCTGGCATTGAACTCTTCAATAGCGCATTGTAGCTTCCCACTTTTAATGTCTCTTCGGCTGACAATCCATCTCTTCCTGTCTCGTTACCAAAATAAAGTGAAATCGATATAAACTAAGAAAGAAAAATATTTTTGTAAAAAAATTAAAAATTTATTTGTGTGTTTAATATGTAAACCAAATACTATATTATTTTAAGAATGATTATATATATAGGGGAAAATGACAAATATACCCCGAACTATCGTAAATGGTATGCAAATACCATCCGTCATACTTTTGGGACATTGGTGCCCCTGTCGTTCAAAAACTAGAGCATATATGCCCTTTATACTAACGGACATACACGTGTCATAATCTTATCCACCGACCCAATATTTATTAAATATCGGATCGACGGATAAGATTGCGCCACATGTCTATATTTAGTCTTCTGTTAGAGTGAAGGGCATATATGCTCTAGTTTTTGAACGGTTGGGGTATCAATATCCTAAAAGTATGAAAGAGGGTATCTGCAATATGATTAAATATATATATGGTGATGTGAAGACATTTCATTTAGAATTTTTTTTTTTATCATATGCTTTAATGAAGAAATAATTATTTATATCTTAATTATTTGAAATATCAACTATTTAAAATCAGTTATTTTTAATAACTACGACTACTAAACTTAACCAAAAGAAGTAATTGTCAACAAAATAGAAACATGCAAAGTAGTATTGTCTTCAAGTACTATCAATCACTATCGAAGTGATCATTAAATGAATATCTTAATGGTTTTTAAGATATATATGAGTTTTGGATCGTTGAATTTTATCAAGAGCAAATAAGTAGGTACAACAAAAGAAAAAAATATTCTCTTAATGAAATATTTTATAAATATTTTTATTTTCTTGCTGAAATATTTTGTACATCGATCTTACCATTTACAAAGAGCTTGAATTTTTCAGGATTAATTGTCCTAAAGTCTTTTATGCGAGTCTTGTGTGAAAGTTCCATTTCCCATGATTTTATAGCATTTTGTACTGTTTCTTCAAGAGATCCTTCTGGCCAAACCTGATTTCATAATCATAAAACCAAACAAAACATATTGTATTTACAAGAAAGATGATAAGTATTAGTACTACTTTAATTATGTAGTATTGTTTGAATTTTAAGAGGTAAAGGATTATTTGACACAAGATGTAAAATAGTCTGAATGGACTATAAATCACAATACTTAACAATTCAAAATAATAATAAGACATCTAAATATTTATTTGACTTTCGAAATCTAAAAAGTATCACGAAAAGAATACATATATAAACCTTGGTCCTTCCTTGTTCAAAGAGCTTATTAACACTTTCATAGCTTGGAGGATCACCATGTCTCCACTGGATGGTTCCTGCAGCAGCAGCTTGATCTTCATGCAAGAATAGCCTATACTTATCACTTACAACTTTAATTGTTTCCTTCTCACCAGCCATATTTCAACTACTTCAAGTTTTAATACTTTTCTCTCTAAAAGTTTATGATTTTGTGAATTCCACTTTGTGTGGCAATGCCTTTTTATAGATGAAAGCATTAATGAAGTTTTTAGTTCAGGTTTGAAACTTGAAAAATATTAGATAGACTTATAATTAATAGATGTGATATAGTAAAATTATTATTTTTCCTGTTAAATGTGTCAAATCAAACACGAAAAAATAAGATGGACGGATGGAGCACCATACCAGTAAATAGGGGGAGGAAATATATGACAAATAATTGAATGAGAAGTTCTTGAGCGTTGATAATAAATTTTCAAACAGATTTTAATAATTTATCTTCAAATATATGTTATATCATGAAATTTGATTAGATTTTGAAAATCTTCAAAGATTTTCAAGTTCCTATCAGTTTTTAGCAGAAATTTCATTTCCTCATACGACTTCAATTTTATTTTTTATAAAAGTAAAATGCATCTCCAAACATAAATCTTTTTAATACATTATATTTATTTATGTGTCTTATCTATCAATATCAAAATAAATAATTGACAAACTTTATGATATTTATACTTACAAAAACATTTAATATTATGGGGAAAATGGAAAAAAAATAATTACTTATATCTTGATTTATAAATTAATAAATAAAATCGTATTATCTTTACAAATATTTTTTCAACGATTGAAAAATCATTATTTTTGTGGTAGAAAATAAAATTCTTTGACTACAAAAGAAATACAAAAAGAGAACCTTTGAAGTATGGAGTAGGGTTAAATGAAAATTAAATACATGATGGGGTCAAATTATAGTAAGTTGGCGTTTGCACGTCTCACTTGTCATCAAACTTTTATTGCAACATTTAAGAAATCTTAAAATTGTCAATAATGACAGAAAAGTAAAAGGATACTTACCTAACATACATAAAAAAGGGCCTACATGATGCCTACGATAAATGCATTCATATGAATTATGACACGTTGGGAGTAAATGAAGAAAAGCTTTGACATCTCTGATAACTCAGCATCAGCAAAAAAAAAATTACTTTTTACTGTCTCAATTTATGTGATAACATTGTTTAATAAGTATGGACTAAAATAAATTATAGATATTTATATGACTATAAATTATCTAATTAAACATACAATTTGTCATGTAAGCATGACAATGAAAGACCTTAACTATGCCTGCTAAAGAAGGCATTGTATGGTTTGAGACAAGCTGCTGGTGCATACACCTTATAATAGAAAAGGAGAATCTAGTTATAAACTTTATATGTAGATACAAATTTATCAACACCTGCTCCTACTAGTCTATGATACAACAAGATAAAAGTAAATCTTGTACACTGTTTTCCTAAACTTTTGGAGAAATCATATAAATGACATTACCAGAGAATTCTCATCCTTGAGTTCTATATTACATAAACAGACCACCAGAACGAGATCCAACTATTGGGTCAATTCCATGGCGGCTTTCATCAACAAGAGCTAAAGTTAACATTTCTGTGCAGAATTGATCATCCGGTTTGAACCACAACGCCTGTTTGGGAAATGGAACAACAGTCTCAATATTGATTTGTGCAAAACTCTTATGTAAACACTATCAGACCAAATAGCGTATTTACACATTTTGAATTGGAAACTCACCTTGTGATAGTATGTAATAGCTGCTGTGTAATTATTCTGCACAATTGCAACAACATATCAGAGCCAAGTTTGTAACTTCGGACACCATATACAATCAGAGAAATTTCTCTTTTTTTGGAGATTTATTACCTGGAGATGATAAGTGTATGCAAGACCAGCATAAGTACTTAGACTTCTTGTAGACAATGCAAGGGCTCTCTCATAATATGCGATTGCCTCATTGTACCTCCTGAAAGAAAGTTTTGCTTAATCTTACTTACAGCTAAAATGTTTACAAACTTACCTTCAAAGGTGAATCCGAGATTTAAATTGTTGGGTTTAGCCTTTAAAGTGCTTAACACTGAACTCATTCTACTTTTGAAATTATGGGTTCAAAGGGTAATATGCATTAAAATTTTGTTTATTGCATATATCTATCAATGTTCGGTATCAAAATATTGGGTTAAGCTGAACCAATTAATTCCCTACAGAATGACCATTGGCCATATAATCAATAACCTAAGGACTAAAAAGTTCTCTCAAGTGATTCAAAGCATCTTCCGTATATTAACTCCATTGCATGTTTTTTTTTTCAAAGAAAAGAAAGTACTAATCACACAGCTGGTAAAGCTGTTCTGCTTTCTCCAGCTGGTAAACTCATTAGCACATTAACCTAAACAAATATGTGATAAATCTTCTTAACATTTAAAGAACTTTTTGAAATACGAACCTCATCGAAGAATACTATGATAGCAAACCAGAGGACATGTAACCTCGTTATCTATGTTGTTTTTTGGATCTAATGAGAAGGAAAACAAATGGCCACCAAACTACAACTTGTACGTTACAAAACTAATATTAGCATAAGTCACTTACTTTAATTTTCTGAGGGCATGAGCAAGATTGATTACTGTTGATTCCCACATCTCACTTAAGGAAGATGGAATGTGAGACAATGTTTTCTCAAACCACCGCACTGCTTTCTTATACCTGACAGAGTTCGAAGAGAAAAATAAATAAAGTTTTGGTACAACGGATAAGATTATAACAAGAGAAAAATCATCAGAATTTTTCGTACTAAGGGGCAAGATACTCAAGTATAGTAGGTTGAACTAGACTTCAGAACAATATATCCATAACTTTCAAAATGTAAACTGTTTGAGATTAACACAGAAAATACATGTTTTATCACTTCTAGAGGATAAATGAGAGAAATGTTACGCAACTAAATCATAAATGTCGCAAATTCACAAGAGTAAAGACCCTTACTCCTTCATATGATAAGCAACAACTCCAAGTTCATTATATACAAGTGGATCTGAGGGGCATATTGACTTTGCCTGCATAAAAAACTGAAGGGAAACATTATCAGCGCTATTATTCGGGGGAACTCCAGACAATTGTCCGTAGACTTCAGGGTGAACAACCAGCACGAGCACGCATACTTTTGCAGACTCAGAGAAGAGAATATTTTTTCTCACAACCTAAGCATAACCAAGAGTTGAACATAGGAAACCACAGACAATGTATAATCACCTGCTCAGCCAGTTTAAAGCTATGAGTACGCATATATTCCATTCCAATGTACAAAGTAGGCAAATGGTACCTGGAAAAAAGAAAATTAAGGATTCAACCTGTCAAGGAAAATGTACACCCTTATAAGTTATAAGAGGGACTGCAAGATAGGAAGTTACTCTAGTGGGCCAAAGTACAAAAATTATCTCCATTACAAAAAATCCGCCTTTGTTTTGTGTTTGTTCCTTCTTTTTTCTGAGTTGAGTTGAGTTCAATTCATCTAAGAACTCAATCCTTCTTTTTGATTATTTGTGTCCCAATTCATACTTTGAGACTTTGTAATTGGTTGGTATTATGTTTTGGGACCTGTTGACATAGTTCAGGTTGAGACCCACAGGGCTCGGGGTCGTATCAGACAAATTTGCAGCTTGCCAGTGGCTGAAATCTGGTGACCAGATCTGGAGTGAGCCATGATTGCGAGGGGTACAGCGACATGATATTGTTGAGATATGTATGCATGATCTATTGTGACAGCTTGTCTGACATCCTACACTGCCATGTGGCTTGTAATAAACCTCATCTAGACGACTAGTCAACTATTAGTTTTAGGGACATTTTTCGGCCAAAAATAACGTTGAGGGCATTGTTGGTCCAGTAGGGGTGAGGAGGGCATGTTTTAGCCAAATTCAATAGGTTAGAGGAATTTTTTGGCCCTTTTTCGTTCAACTTAGTATAGATGAAAGAACTAGCACAAATAAAAGTTCAAGTCTATCAGAAAATTTGAAAATACTAGGTCTGTCACAGCTAGGAGAAGACAAAATTATCAAGCAAAAATAGGATTTACCCAGGAAACAATCTAGCAGCAGTGCGGTAAGCTGACATTGCCTGGTCTCCTTCTTCTTGAGCTGCATAAGCATTCCCATATCCAATCCAAGCTGAAGCAAATGTTCCATCTAAGCTTGTTGCCTTACTGCCAAATATAAAAAATCAGAATACAAAATAAGACCCTCAACAACTGAATGTGCATGAATTATTTGTAAGCTACCTTAGAATATCCAAAGAACCAGAAATATGAGATAGCACTTAGCTCTCAAAGCTTAAGCACTTACACGATTGCTAAGATTATCCATTTTATCAGGTAAAATTAAATTGATAAGAGTAATTCATTCAGGAAAACATATCATTTAATATCTTCAATGGAAGGACCAGTCTTCACTTCAGTGACGGAGCAGTAAAGTAGAAAATCACCACCCAAAGGATACATTTTATTTGACATGGGAAATCAGAGATCACAAAAATCTTAGAAGAATTTCATATGATCCAGTCAAACTTTCGGTAGAAATTTACTTTTAATATCACTACCCACCACTCAGATTCTTACGTAGACTTTTTTTTTGATGAGGTAATATGCTACTAAAGAAAAAGGAAAACTACCAAGATGGTACAGGATACAAAAGACTAGAACTATAGTAACATGTACCAGTAGTGTTGCATAAGACAAAGAGGGCAGAAAAACATATTCCATATTCCAAACCTTGAAGAGAATGTTTGGCCAGAAATATTGTCGTACAAAGAAGTTCCACGAGAGAGAAAGATGGGTAGAATTACAAACTCTCTTCTTCACGACATGATGACAAATATTTTTACCTAAAATAACGGCGTGCTTGGTCATATTTCTTGATACAATAGTAGTAGCAACCAACCGCAAACCATGACAGAGCCCTGAATAAACAACATGGTCTAGTGAGGCAATCATATAATAGTAGTTTTCACCACAAATAATGGACATAGAAAAGGAATAAAACTTATCATCAATCCAAACAAATTGACGCGCCATCTTTCCAAGTCCACCTTATGCTAATTTATCCACCAATAGGCTAGAGCCTATTCTTTTGAAATGATGCAAAACATAAATTCAATGCCACATCGCATACATTTAAGACTTTGAATTGTTATCTACTAAACTGACACCTACCTATGGAGATTCCTCTCTGCTAGTTATCTACTCAACTGACACCGGTACTTTTGCCTGTGGAAGAGAGCAGTATCCCGTGGAATATAGATCTATATGCAAGCTGGCTCGAAAACCACCTTCTAAAAGATACTAAAGTTGGGTGTGAGTACTAGAATAGGCAAGTTTTTGAACCAGGGTATATCATGCTGTCATTATTTGGTTTTCCTTTTTCTATTCCTAAACTATGTTATCTTTTTCTTTTACCATTCTTTTGAATAATATTGTTTAATATGTTACATGAAAAGAACAAGTGATATTAGATTGGTTGTGAACTTAGAAATTATCACTTGATTGACATATCAGAAATTCAGAATAGCAAAATTTGTTTGAAATCCCAACTCGATCCCCCACCCTCTCTTGTAGTCTTGTTTGTTGCCATGTCTATCGAAATGAATGATCAGGGTAACATATAGGTTAAATGTCAACAAGAAAAGAGACCTTTGCATGAATAATCACTCTTAACTCTATTGACCTTGAAAAGAACTCAACTCCCAGCAAAAGGCTATGAGTAGAATCACATTTTTCTTGATTAATAAGAATTTTTCATACTTTAGGTTTATTCAGAAATGAAAATCTTCATGCAATAGTTATGCCTTGTGAACGAATATGCAGCAATATATTTTTCAAAACTCAAGCCCTGCCCACTCACTTTTGAGGATAATCCTTCACTAAATTGCAAGCCATAAGATACAGCTCATTGGAATGTCCCAACTCCATTGCTGCTGCTAAGTGCACCAGGGTACACTTGAGGTGGAACGGATCCTTTTCAAGCAATCTGAATTTTATCATGTACCAAAGTATAAGAGGAAAAGGAAACAGTTGCCAAATTTCAAGTAGTGATGTAAAGTAGGTACCGAAATACAGGTGCTCAGTATACAATAAGATCAAGCAAAAGCATAAAAAGACATAAACTCCTTTCTGGTGGGTTACCAACTTACTCAGATGTTAGTTCAAAGCATTTCTGATATTCACCGCACTGATGATAGTACTCAGCTTTGCAGGCCAAAAGATCAGTGTTGGATTTAAGCGTACACAAAACAGATTTGTCCGACAGCTTTGTATTAGGTCCACTCTGTTCCAGCTCTCTAAATTTAGCCTCCACCACATTTTCTTTATCATACTGAGAAGCACGGGAAAAGGAAAAAATTATTCCATTGAGGAGTAAATGGATACGCAAAACATAAAATTAAACTTATTCTATGCAAATGATAAAACATTTCAACATTTCTGTGAAAATTCAAGTACAGCTTCTGTCTATTTATCAACATAAAGTACCAAATTCAATATTCTATTTTTCAACTGAGTGAAACTTAAAAGTTAAGCGTTTATGATAGATAAAGAAGACCATATGGAATACAATGTAGTCTTATAAGAAGTGATTACCTTCTTTATCAAACAAGAATAGAATGAAGAGAGCCACCCATCTTCAGGACCAAATTGCAAACATGAGAGCAGGGTTTTCTCTGAAATTCACTAGCAACTGGATTGGTCAATTTCTCATAATAATTCCTTTAACAAAGATAACATTAACACAATAATACTATCATCTAAAAAATTTAGCAGTTTTCAATAATAGTATCAACAATAAATAGCATTATAAAAGGTAAAAGCAGGAAAAATGCCAAAATTCATCAAGATTTTAAGTGCAAAACACAATTAAAGAGCAGGCCTTGGTAAATAAAGGTGCAAAAGGAAAAAATGAAAAATATAAATGTGATCTGAAAATATAAATATAACACGAGTAATACTTATAGGATCAAGGAATTTGAGAAGCTACAGTTAAGTGCATATTTAACATATCGATTGTTCCAAAAACTATTTAAAATTTCTGATTCTAATGCTAAGAAGGGGTTTGGTTTTCTAATTTAGGCTTAGTGGCTACTTCCCTACTAAATTTCTAACTTTATATTTCTAATGACACACAAATTTATATAACATTTCTTAATCAATTAATATACCACTTTGCCAGGGGGGTTTACAAGTATTCTCCAGTTATATATATTATTTAATTCCACTCCCTACAAGATCGAGCTTATAGGCGATGAAGAGGATCCCTTATTCTTGTAGCCTATATAGATACTGCCTAAGCAACATAAGCAGCCAACTGCCCCTGCACAGCTTTAGAGTTTGAGCATATTACGGGCCTTTAACAGCACTGAACAGTGAACAATAATAGAATGTTATATTAAAAGAAAGAGAATGTGCATTACTTATAAGAACACACACCAAGGATTTTTGGAGTACAATCAACTCGGTCTCCCTCCAAAAGTACTTGCATTGTTTTAAGACATTTTGATTCTATAAACTAGCTTGTACTATTTCATAGTTCCAAGAAGAAAAAAGATCCACTTTGACCAGCAAAGTTTCTCACCTTCATCACAAGTGAGCATGTGATTCTCTATCAGACATTCCAATGCCTGAAAATGATAAAATGAGCATAGATAAATTTCATAAGAATGTCACGGAATTGAAAGCATGAAGGACCTATGATGCTTCTACGATTAGGAAAAACATGAATAAGATAACCAAGTATTTTCCAGAATTTTACCAATATAAATGTGGCCACTAATACAGTAATTGCGAAGATTAATTCCTTAGCCATACCAAAGGAGGAGAAAAAAGCTAAACAAGAAACCAAGAGACATACTAACCAACCCCTAGATAAAGACTTCCATCAATTACAGAAGAAAGACTAGAATAGCAAAACTTACATACCTCATAACACAAAGGATCAGCCTTGATAGCAGCTTTATACCTAAGAAAGTGTCATGGAGTTATAACAAGTCAGCTCCTTCCAATGATATAACTGAATTTTAACCGCTAGACCAATATTGAGAAGTAAGGAAAGACAGCTCAGCACATGATGGAACTGTAATTCCTTAACATCAGATTCAATGATATCTCTTGCAATACAGTTAACTTGAGACTGAATACATCTCTTTATCAGATAGGATCCTCAAGATTCATTTTCTAACCTAATTCTATGCACAAAAAAGCAAGGAATGAGAGGTAAGAAGATGAAGAAAAAAGACGAGGATAATTTGTTCCTACAGTTATATTAAGGGGAACCAATAATTTCTTTATTGTATTAAAAAACAACAAATGAAAGAGACAAAACGAGGGAAAGGATGGGGTCTGTAAACAAAAGGTTCATCCGTATGATAGGATATAGTCAAAAGTTAATTACTTCGACATCAATAATTAAAATAATTAGCTCTTTCTGAATGTTATTATTCTTTTGAGTTTAAGAAACTACCAGAAATCAGATGCAAGGAATTTAAATACTCTAACCCACTTTTATCACTTTTTTGAGAAGAAAAAAGAAGAGATAGAATGTGGTTTAGAGTATTTACCACTTTTATCTCAAAGAACCAAAATAACACTGTTAAACTTCTTCATTCCTTGCTTATTTGATTTGCTAAGACGTACTATGTTCGAATTAAATGTGGAAAGTCATTTTGCCTCACTTCCTATACTTACTATCATTTCTTCTCCCTCATAACTAGTCTGAAAACATGATTACCAGCCAAACAGAAAACTAGAGCACCGAGCAATCTCCCCCCTGTCACACAAGAAATTCAGACCAAACCTACAACAACAACATACCTAGTGAAATCACACAAGTGGGATTTGGGGAGGGTAGAGTGTATGCAGACCTTACCCCTACCTTGTGGAGGTACAAAGGTTGTAAAGACCAAATCTGTAATCCAAAATTATATCAATGAACATCAGTGTCTTATATCCAAACTATCACTAACCATAGTCGAGCCTGTGCACGATTCTCCAACGCTTCATAAGCCTTGCCCCTCAAAAAGCATATTGCTGATAAAATCTGTCAAAGATTTACATAGAGCATTTTGATTCTGTGGAAACGTAGGGACTCATAACAGATTCCACCGGAAATCCCCACTAAGTCAGGGAGAAAGGAGAAACTTACATTTATTTCACGATCTTCACCATCCTTGTCTAAGTACATGCTGTTGCACTCTCTTGTATCAGTAATATTTCCATATTCATCCACTTTAGCATCACCCAGCATTAGAAGACATTGATCCCACTCCTTCAGCTCTTCCTAAAAATACAGAAATTACTTGTATGTTAGTGTAGGGATAAGTGCAAGATTATGATGACCTCTTGTTTTGGAGAATGCCTAATTAGTCTTGATCCAACTAGCATTTATAGTTAATCCCATTTATTTAGGGATTGAGGCTTCGTTGATTGATTGATTCATAATAAGACCCTAGTTTATGGGACAGATACTACAGATTGTAACCTAACCATAATCATACTTAAGGGCGTGACATGTTGATAACTGAAAGAGGAAAGACGGCAACCTACATTCAAATGGTAGCACCTTGCCCAATGTAGGCAGCCATGTTATCAATAGCAAAAAGTGAAAAGAAGCGCAAATGTCTGACTTTAAGCACTACACGCAAATAAAGCATGGGATTCTAATTAACAAAAAAATAAAAATATGTAGTAGTTCAAGAATAATAACTATAAACACAAATAACAATTACATAAATCATTTTCAAAATTACAATTAGGTGAAATATTTATTATTTAGCCCTCTCTTTAAGACAGTTGGACTCTGAGACACACGCCTTAACACCTTTGTGTTTGCACTGAAGCGCCGCCCAAGCAAGGTGAAGCACTAAACCTTTTTGCACGTAGTTTCATGGCTTATGAATGCGTCAAGCAGGCATTCAATGACAGTAGAAGGTTAGTGGGGCTTGTCAGGCTGGAAATACTATCACGTACTATGTTGTTGAGTTAATTTTTTAGTGTTCTGCAGTGCTGCAACTGTAACACTTCAAGTTAGGGAAGACAAACAAAGAAGAATAGAACCAGAATCTGATCCACTTATCTTTTTTATTAGAATTGCTAGTTTTCTTTATATTCTCATTGAATAAAGCAAATTTACAGGGTTTCAAGAGCGTGGTAGCTCGATCCTAGATAGAGTGGCGAAGCTGTGAACTAATGGATTAGGTGAAAAGGGGAGGTGGGGATCACCTCTAACAAGTGTATGCTTTCAAGTGTAGATTTTTTTTTCGAGTGTAGATTTTCACTCTCAACTTTCACCATTTAAGGAAAAAGACTGGTTTGATTCCACGGTGTGCTTCTTTCATCTCCTCAATCAACATTTGGTGCACAGAAAGTAGAAAGAGGTTTGAGGTTATAGTATAGATAGGGGGTGAAAGTCCAAAACATTACTTGGGATGGGAAAAAGTAGCTTATGCAAAAAAGAAACAGAGTTTTATCAAGCCTTCACATTTTCAAGCAACCTCACTGATATATGATCGAATCATCTTAAATATATTAACAAGCATCTGGCAAATGATGTCAACCCCTGAAATTTAACACCTGAATCAAGTTTCAAGCATCTAGAAACATATGAAGTTTTACATAATAGGGTCCAACGCACTGCTCGATAACAGCTTAAAATACAATTCTTTGTGTAGTATTTGTGTCCCATTTACTAGTGATAACTAAAGCACAACCATACTAGAGGCTGAACCTACTTTGCTGAATCACCACTTCTAAAGTTAAAGCACAACAAGTAGCCTGTATAACTCAATTAATATTTAAGGAGCACCACTAAACATGTTGAATCCCCAATAACACCATATAAACAAGTACCAAAAAACAGTTCTTTGGGTAGTTTTTGCCCCATTTTGCTACTAGAGCCTAAACCTACTTTTGTTAATTACCACTTAACATAAAATTACAATGCATAAGTAACCTTTTATTCAATTAACACATAAACATGAAGATCCCAGATAACCTTATTTATAAAAGTGCAAAAAGACACAATCTTGGAACAAAATGGAGGCAATTAGACCTCGACATGACCCGAATTAGCTTGGAACAGATAAACAATCAAGTATTCAATTACTTGTATAGTAAAAAGGGCATACAAGGCACTTGGCGGCGAGGTATCGGAAGCGGAGGTCACGAAGGACGATTTGAGAAGCATTAAGAAGGTGAAAAGCCCGGCGATAGTGTCGACCAAGATACAAAGCTTGTGCTTGCATGTATATATCAGCTGGGTCAGAAGTAATTGCAGCTACTTTATCAGCAAAGAAGATAGCTGATGAATACAAATGTTTACTCACACAATCCCTCACCACACCTCTTAGCCTCTCAATTTCTTCTTCCCTCATTGTTTGTACACCAATTTCTCTTTGATTGTTCAAGTTTGAATTCAAAATTGAGAGTTTTGGGAATCAGATTTGGGCAGAAGAGAAGAGCGGGAGGTTATTGTTTGTGAAAAAAATGGAGGCGGGTTTTAGACGGGTTTTTGAAAAACATAAGCTAAAACTCAAAGGCAATTGTATCAACCTATTTGTTCGATAAACATAGTATAATTCGTTAATCTAACTAATAAGATATTTGTTGGTTTGATATAAGTTTAATGTTTTATTAGTCGTTATTTTATAGGTTAATCAATAAGTACTAAGGTATAGATGAAGCAAATCAATGTTAGTATCTATTTATATATATTGATTTGCTAATCGAACTAATGAAATATCCGTTAATTCGATATAGATTTAATATTTTGTTAGTGGTTGTTTAATTGGCTAATCAATAAGGTATAGTTGAAACAAATTAATGTACTTAATCTATTATTTTTTTTACATCTATTCTTTTTAAAAATCGTATTTATGCAAATTCAATGACGGAATCATAATTTTCACTAATAAAATTAGAAATATAAAAAGTAAACCTACAAAAAGGTTATCCGATGCTTATAACGAGCTCAACTAAATCTAAATTCATATAAACAAGTTTCACACGATAAAGTATTCGCTAACAAAGTCGACTCGTAATAGAAGATTGTGGCATATATGCAAGGCGAATTGGTTCATTTGAGCACAAACCGAGCTTCCAACAGTTTGGGAATACGAAAATGGAGAAAGTGAAAAAGGTATCATCTTTCAGTCTCTCCTCTCTGCTTCGCCAGCAAAAAGATGCTAAAATCGCCCTTCAGCTCTTCCTTAATCCTAATCCCAGCCATGGAAGCAACAAAACTACTAAACCCTTTCGTTATTCTCCACTCTGCTATGATCTCATCATCTGCAAGCTCGGCAGAGCCAAACTCTTTCAAGAAATGGAAAAAATCATCGATAAATTAAGACACGACACTCGAGTTTCTCTCAACGAAGTTGTTTTCTGCAATGTTATCTCTTTCTATGGAAGAGCACATTTACCTGAAAAGGCTCTTCATATGTATAATGAAATACCCTCTTTTCGCTGCTATAGAAGTATAAAGTCTGTCAATAGCTTGTTGAATGCACTTTTAGCTTGTAAAGAATACAGCAAGATTCGTGAAATGTTAAACAACTTTGAAAATTACGCAACCCCAGATGTTTGTACGTTTAATATACTGATGAATGTAAGTTGTTTGTGTGGTGATTTGGATAGTGCACGGGAGGTGTTTGATGAAATGCGTAAGAGAGGAATTCAGCCAAATGTGGTGACTTTCGGGACGTTGATTAATGGGCTTTGCATGAATCGAGAGTTAGACGAGGCGTTTAGGATGAAAAAGATTATGGAGAGAGATTTTAAGTTGAAGCCTAATGCTTTCGTGTATGTTGCGTTGATTAAAGGACTTTGTAAGGTTGATGATTTGGATGCGGCAGTTAAGATGAAGGAGGAGATGTTGAGAAAGAAAGTGGAATTGGATTCAGCTGTGTATTCTACTTTGATTAGTGCATATTTTAGGATTGGTCGAAGGGATGAAGTTTATGGTTTGTTGACGGAGATGGAAAAGAATGGATGCAAATGTGATACAGTTACTTTCAATGCATTAATGCATGGTTATTGTCAGGAGAAAGACTTTGATTCTGCATTTAAGGTTCTGGATGAGATGGAAGGGAAGGGGTGTAAACCTGATGTAATTAGTTGCAATGTGATAATTCGGGGCCTTTGTGATGACGGGAAATTAAGAGAAGCTAGTGAACTCTTGGATGATATGCCAAGACGAAGGTGTAAACCCGATGTGGTTAGTTATAGGATATATCTTGACGGGCTCTGTAAAGCGAAGCAGTTTAAGGAAGCTGCAGTTATTTTACATGAGATGGTTTTCAAAGGATATATTCCTCGTGATACAAGTTTGTGTAAGTTATTTGACGGGCTAATTCAAGAAGGAGATAGAGAATCATTACTGAGAGCTCTGGATAACATGGCCTCTGTAAATTGTATTAGTAAAGAAGTGTGGGAAATGGTCATTTCCATGATGTGCCAACAAGATAACTTGTCTAGCGCATCTGCTCTTGTAGGAATGCTAACGAAGGACGGAGTAAACAAATTCTCCTTGTAATGGTTAAACACACCTTCTAGATGTGCTCACATACTTAACTCCCAAGTTCATTGGTCAGTCTGGTTCAAATCACGGATTTCTTGCAGAAAAAATCCTCGACGGGACTTCAAATGTGTGGATTTGCTGATCTATGAGTGACACCCCTAAGGTACTCAGGGTCCAAACATCTTTGACTTATAACAATGCTTAAGCTTACTTTTTTCGCTCATAAACATGTTGTCTGCCTTCCTTCTCTCCATAAATTTGTATCATGTCTGTAAGGTATTTTTAGAATGTACTCTCACCGGCTGCGGAACTTGTTTCTATGTTTTTAGCCCATATCTCGATAGAAAATGCTGTAATGGTCTCTGTTAAATAAGCTTTGCTGGTCTCTATCCGTCTTAACCATGTTGTCCTATGCAATCTAAAGTTCATTATTTGTGATCTGTTACCAACTGTGGTATACATAATTTTGTCCCCTTTGTGCTGTTGTTGCACAGGAAGGACAATAAAACTTGGTCCAGATGTTCTAGATTGAGGTTCTTGTAACTCTTTTACGTTTTGATTCAATTTGTAGGCGAATTACTCAGAGTATAAATCAGTAATGCCAAATGTTGTGAAAGCTATAACTCTGATTCTTGTGAAGCAAAGATGCAATGAGATGGGAACAGGGTGATTTCAATTGATTACACTCTTTAGTTTTTAAAACACTTTTCTTTAGCCGAGGGTTTGTCGGAAACAACCTTCTACCTCATACAATATAGGAATAAAGTATGAGTACACTCTACCCATATCCCACCTGTATGATCACAATGAGTATGTTGTTGATGTAGGAACTAAAAAATGGCTATTTGTGAATATTATCTTGACTTATTAGGGGAGGTGCTTATTAATGCCGAATTTACACTGTGCATTTAAGTATTAGACTATTAGTACGTCATTGACTTTGTTTGGTTATTATAACTCGACCTTTGCCTACCTCTGTCCCTTTTCATTTGTCTTCTCTTCCAAATTGTACTGTTCAAAACAACTTAGTTTTTCTCTAAAAGTTTGACCAAACACCTCAACAACAACAACATATTCAGTGAAATTTAACTAAGTTGGATCTAGGGAGGATAGAATGTACATAGACCTTATTATCACCTCGTGGAGGTAGAAAGACTGTTTTCAAAAGACTCTCGGCTCAAGTGCATATCAAAACAGTATTTTAACTATTGATGTGTAAGTTCAAATGTAAATTAGGTAAATTTCTACTTCCTCTTGATGAATGTACTTTGTTGGTAATCAGTCAGAGTCAATCTCTGTCAAAGCAGCATGAACTCAAATTATTTTAGCCTCTAATAGTGGAAAAGATAAAGTTGATTATCACTAAAAAGCCAAAAATGAAGCACGATGTTTGCGTGCACACAACAAGTCACTCTAGATAATATATGACATTTGTAATTTTCTACTGTAGTACTATTAATTGAATCGTTACATGTTTCTTTGTAGTGGGGATATCTGCAATAATCACATTGCGAAAAACCTTCCTTTGTCCACAACCTAGATATCACTCAAAATCTATAGACTATAACACACTGAATCCGTTTTGGACCTGATTTGAACTTGCCGACGTTATAAAAAACAAGAAGAAAAGCCGGCAGCTTAGTTCATCCATACCTACCGAAGTTCCACGAGGCATTATTTCTAACTTAGGCATATGAAAAACAATAAAAAAAATCCTTTTATCATGTCAACTAACTTTGACACTTATACTATTCTTCCCTTCCTATAAATTCCTCTACTTTCATTCATTCAACAAAGTGTCCATTTTCCTCCCAATTTCTCTCATTGTATTGCTAAATGGCTCGTCGCGATATGATAATTTTCGTTACTTTAATTATCCTGCTGGTCTGTTATCCATCGAGTTTCGAAGCAAGAAGGTTGTTGAATAAAGGCACCGTCATCCCGTCTTCTTCCCCAAGTAAAAAAGGTGTTGTTCATGCAGGGCAACAACATGAGTTTGGTGGTGTCAATGTTGATCAATCAGTTCCAAGCCCTGGGATTGGCAATTAGCATTATGTACCCCATATATATATATCCCACAATTTTGAAATCATATCCTTATTCCTAGATATAGGCTCATTGAAATAATGTAATTTGTATCATTGTATGTATAACTAATAGTTTATCAATGCATAGAAAGATTACAAAAGGGTTTTAGTCTAACTTGCCTCATTTTGGGGGTTTCATTAAAAGATTAAA
Organism: Solanum tuberosum; assembly: GCF_000226075.1. Classification (NCBI taxonomy): domain Eukaryota; kingdom Viridiplantae; phylum Streptophyta; class Magnoliopsida; order Solanales; family Solanaceae; genus Solanum; species Solanum tuberosum. The sequence goes on along the minus strand of NW_006239207.1, from coordinate 188,909 downwards.
GTTATATACAATGACACTGTAAAACTTTAATTTGCTACACGATCAGTATAGTTTAGTTTATTATAGCCGGTGTGTTAAATTATTATTTTTACCAAGTTGCCCCAATTAATTAATGTTTATAATACAAGTTTACATGTAATTTTACAAAAGTAGTTTTTTTTTTCTGAATTCACTCTTCCTTGTTATTGGTTTGAAAATAAAGAAAGGTCTTTCAAATTTGAACTCGATCGACTTATCCTTGAGTACTAGAACTGACAATTTCAGTTCATATTTATAAATCAGCTCAACTATTATATATTTATGAGTTGAATTACTTATATTTTAATGGGATAAATATGAGTTTCGGTGTATTTTTAATCTAGAAAAATAAATATGAGTATCCATACAAGGATCTAGAGGATTGCCAGAGTGTTCATCCTGGTATTACGAAAATAAAAAGTCATATTATCTGAGTTGAGTGTTCAGTTAATTTAGTACCTAACTGATCCAGATGTTAGAAATTAAGGTGTGTATTTAATTGATTAAGGCAGAATCAACAGTATTGAGATTTGTTTAAAAGAATGTCAACTAGCACTCTCATCATATAATTGACTTGTCATATACTTTTTGTAGTTTATTGTCCTTTAATTTTTGTTATTATGTCCGGTTTCTTATAATATTTTGATTATCGTATTATTTTAAAGAGATTCGATCTAAAACTCTTCTTGTTGTAGTTATTGTTCTGCTACTATTTCTTGTTTTTGTTACTATTTTTTATTTCTTCTACTTATGTTACTTCTTTTTTCTAGACTGATTTTTCTTGAACTGATGATCTATATATCGGAAATAACATTCATACATCTTAGTTAGATATAAGGTGTAGATACACTATGTCTTCCTTATACTCGACTTATAGGATTACGTTAGGTATGTTGTTATTGTGTATTAGTGGATGGAAATTTAATAAAGTTACATCCACCAAAAAGGCCCAAACTGCACCTGGACATTGCGTGCACACTAGATGTATATTTCCTGGACCCTCTCTCTACTATTGATTATCAAAGGCGAAGCTATAATTTTAATTTTATAGATTCTAAATTTTATAACGATGATTTCAAATGTTATTAATTGGGTTCTAAACTTAATGTATATACATATTTAATAAACTTCTTAATACAAATATACTATTTGAATAAAAGATGTTACTGAATTCAGCTGAACCCGTACCTAAGCTTCTATCTCCGCCCCTAATCTTGAGTCAAGTTAAGTGAATGTAGTGCCAAAAACAACAAAAGCCGGCTGCTTGGTTAGTTCATTCATACCTACCCAACTAATTAGACGAGGCATTTCCATATATAGACACAAATTACAAGTACAAACATAAGTAAAACAATTAGTAATATAGAAAATTCATCTCCATTAACCTTCAATATTCCACTAGTTGTGTTTCAAATTTTCCTCCAAACTAATGTCTCATTGCAACATAATAATTATTTCCCTTCTTCTACTAGTAATTTCTTATGCTCCTAGCTTTGAAGCAAGAACAAAGTTATTGAAGAATATGGAGGAGAAGAAGATTGTTCCTTCTCATATTGATGCTAGTATACTAATGAATTCCCTTCAAAAAGGCGATGTTCCGCCTTCTTCTCCTAGTGATAAAGGCCACGCAGAGCTTGTTAACGTCAAGCATTTTAATGTTGATCACAATATGGAGTCGGTTCCTAGCCCTGGTATTGGCAATTGACCAATCACAGAGGCGGATTCAAGATTTTAATACAGAGAAATTGAACTAGCTGCTAAATGAGTACCCTCTAAAGACTATTAGTGTTCAGGGTGTCAAGTAAATTATATAATCATTTTCAAGGTATACATATACAAGATTTTTTCTGAAGTTTACGAGGTATACATTCAGAACAATTAAGATTTTAGATTTAAAATATGTATATACAAATATGCAAAAAATCTTTGAGATGTATACACAAATAAATATAGTAAGATCCACGCTAATTATTCCAAGTTCACCGGCTCTAGACTTTTCAAAAAAATTATGGATAAATATTGTTGTCCATTTAAATGTACATATTATATAGATATGAGTGTATATGTTTTGTATATCTGAAATAAAATTCATCAACAGAGATATACTTGACACTGAACAACACTATTACCAACCCTGAACCCTGGAATCACTGTGAATCCCACACGAAGTTCAGTTTCTGATGATCCGTTGGACATTAAGAATGCTTCTTCTCCGTTCACACTTTCCATGTAAACGTCCGAATATCTACACCCTTTCTTCACTTGAAATACGGAAGCTTCAGGGCTCAAAGAAAAAGCAAGACAATGAAGTAACCAAATATGCTTTGCCATTTCACAGAATGTGTAAAAGAAATGTGTCTTTGGGTACTCATTAGAATTCATCAGTAAATTCCTATGATCCAAATTCCCAAAAAGGGATTTTTCCAATTTGGGATTGATGAGTTTCAAGTACTTTGCACCACAAAATCTCGCGAATGTTGATTTTGGCTTCCTGGCTAAGTAATCTGCTGGTATAACAGATCTCAATTCTAAGAATCTATTGAAAAATATATCTGGTCGTTTTGTCATGGACTCAAAGTATGGATCATTGAAATCATCAAACATCTCCTGACAAACAAATGATTCAAACGCGTAATATTTGTCATTTGGTTTTGAGAAAATTGCATCAGGTTGAATAGATGAAGCTGCAGCATCTAAATCCCATCCTGCATATTCCATCTCTTTACAGAACAATGAAACAAAACTCCAAATCGATTTAATTGTTTTTCGAAAGAAGAGAGTAAAATTGTTGATACTTAATTTAGACAAATGAAAGTCGTCAATTAAACTCAACTTCTTTTCAAGCAATTTGTTCTCTTTATTAGCTTCATCCAATTTCTCTCTGAGAAATATAATTTCAGAGTCTTTGAGTTTAAGCTGAGAATCCAACTTATTTCCCATGATTTCATATGTTGTTAAAATGTTCTTTTGCTCCTTAATTTCTGCTATAATTCGAGTGATCTCTGGGGAACGATCATCAAATTGATCCTTCAAGTAGCATTGTTTTAATTCAGACAAACTTTTCAGCTCGGACACGATCATTTCATCAGCAGATAGAATAAAATCAGGATCATATGGTGATTGAGCGTATTGCAACAGGGCATATGCAGCTTTAATAGCTGAAATGTTTGCGAATAGCTGGGCTAGTAAAGCTTCTTCATTTTGTATGTAATTCTTTACTTTTTTATCTTCATTTTTGAGAGATTTTGGCCTTCGATTTCTTCCTTGAATATGCAAAACATTAGCAAAAGCGCGAGCCAATTTGCTCTTACTCGTCGGTGTCACAGCATGTCGATCCATCTGAGAGCGAGTACGGGGGCAAATATGATCCTTTTTCCAGTTGTAGTAGTGCCTAAAAAGGCAGGAAAAGAAACGAGTATTTTACAGAGAACTTATAAAAAAAAATTGATTCCAAACAAGAGGTCGGAAATGTGGTTGTAGAGCTAACAGGAAGAAAAAACTATGCTTTATGGTCTGAATTCAACGGATTTCAAATCAGACAATAATAGCAGGCAGTATTACTATAAAAGACGTATTAATCAATAATAACCAGCCGTTTTGATGCTTTAGAAAAACAGAAGAAAGTTAAAAGAGTATCTCAACTAAAAACCAAAGGTTCAATACACACCCTTTGACATAACAATAACAAAATCACAAATTCTTTGTATCTTATGACTTATGAATTAAGAAATTTCCTACTAACTAAATATATAATATTGAGAAAGGTAAGATTTGACGAAAGAATATTATAAGTTCACATTGTCTAACATAAGAATAGTATTTAATTCTGAATGAAACTATATAGTAGTTTCTTGCCAATTTCGAAAAGTCCAAGTCTGATGATAAAAGCCATACTAATTAAAACCAAATACTACCTAACATTTGATGACTGTCCATTGCTAACTGTTGAAAATATATTGCTCCTTCCGTCTTAATTTACTCTTATTATTAACTATACTCATATCCAAAAGCATAGAATTGGAAGGTGTGTGTGATTTTTACCACAAACATTTTTAACAACATGAAAGATGATTTCCATGAGAAGATTAAAAATCTATTTGAAAAGTCATCCCATAACTGGATTTGGTGTAATTACTATCAGAATAGTAACTGTACAGCTGGTAATTACAACGACATGTTTGTTTGTCATAACATAATTATAATGTAATTACAAATATATAATTTGGTTGCACAAAATAAAATTACAAAGTTAATATTCAACAAAAACATAACATTATTATTCGACAAATATATGTCTAAAAGAAATATGACTAAAATTTTATTTGCAATTTGGTATTCAAGTTACATATTAATTTTTAAAAACATAGTGTCCAATAAATATAGATTAAACCAATCAAAGGTCTCGTTTGAGTTATGGGCATGAAAATAATCCTTGGTACGGAGCTATTCTCTCTGAATGGAGCCCTATGAGGCACAAATCTGGATTAGTCGGACTCCAATACAGGTACCCAACAACAGAAGAGAAATCATTTTCTTAAAAAAAATATAGATTTAAACCTGATATTATAAAAATAATTGATACATAATTATTAAGTAAATTATATTTCAATTGAACTAATTAATAAGAATTGTAACATACATTTTACAAAAACATCATGGACCACAATTGAACAAATTGGAGTATACACGAAAAGAAATTATGTGGGACCTGTGTGAAGATAGAGTTAGATAATTACATGATGGAAATCAAAATGTAGTTGTCAATGAATCAATCCAAGTTTACATTATAAAGATCTGGAAGAAGCCTACTTGTGGAAGTAACATTTCCATCTTTACCAGGGACAGACACTGAGACTGAGGAATCACTCCAAGGTGCATTCACACTTTGTCCTTGACTGTCCTGAGAGTATGTTGATACTTGTGTTGTTTGACTGTCATGTGAAAGTTTCTCAAACGATTTAAATCTCATTTCATCGTCTGATGTAGTGCGCTTGATTATTGGTGCTTGCACGGGGAGTTTTCCTTCGAGCATACTCACTACTGAAGACATGGATGGTCGGAGAGTAGGAGAGGGATTTGTGCACAAAAGAGAAATATTTATCATCCGCATTGCCTCTTTTTTGGAGTAATGGGTACCGAGACGTGGATCCACTAGTTCTAACAGATTTCCCTGTTCTTGTAGGACGTAAGCCTGCATGACAAAGAGAAAACAAACATTGACATCCGCATATCAGGATAAAAGAATCAGAACTAATGAAACAACTCTGATTCTAATATTTTCTTTGGAGGTATCAAAGCAAATACTCCCTTCGTTTCAATTTGTTTGTCTAGTTTTGACGTATACAGAGTTTAAGAAAGTAAAGAAGATAGTTTACCCAGTCAAGAAGGTAAACAAATTCCTCTTTTGGCCTGTAGTTTGTGTTGCTTTTCCCACTGACAATCTCTAATAAAACAACTCCAAAGCTATAAACATCAGCTTTATCTGTCAAGTAGCCTCTCATTGCATACTCCGGAGCCATATAACCTCTTCAAAAAAAGAAAACAAAACGTAAGATACTTCAAAGTAACGATAGTAATGTTGATGATGAACAAATTTAAACGCACAGAACTGTAACTCTCTCATCACATGATAGTACAGAGACAGTTATGATAAGAAGGCTTACACTGTTCCAGCAATTCGGGTGCTAATATGAGTGTTCTCTTCTTCATCTAATTTAGCCAATCCAAAATCTGAAATCTTAGCGTTCAGATCCTTATCAAGAAGCACATTGGTACACTTTATATCTCGGTGTACGATTTTCAACCTTGATTCTTCATGAAGGTAAGCTAACCCTTTTGCTATTCCTGAGCATATCCTTTTTCTGGTTGCCCAGTCTATGTTCAACCTCTGGTCGTCACGGCCTGAGAAACGAGAATTAGAGGAATGTAAAGCATAAACTATCACTGCCTAATTAATGATTCTTAAAATGTTGTTGCAAAGCATTACCAAAGAGAGCTCGAGCAAGACAGTTATTTTCCATGTATTCGTATATCACTAATAACTGGTTCCCTTCTATGCAACAACCGTAAAGCTTGACAAGGTTTGGGTGTTGTAGAGCTGAAATCATGCCTATCTCATTGACAAATTCACGATTTCCTTGCTTCGACTTGGAAGACAGCTGCTTAACAGCTATGATGGCACCATCGGCGAGTACTCCCTACAGATAGCAAGATTAATTCACAACGATCATATTACAGACAGAAGAAGGATACGGGTTACTTCAACTATTACTACTCTATTTTCCTATAAACGTGACATCAAGGATAACCAGTAGGAAATATCACCAAAAACCCGCTGTCCTTATGCAAAATCAGTATGGATAGAGAATTGATACCTTGTAAACTGGTCCAAACCCTCCTTCACCAATTTTGTTGGCAGGATCGAAGTTATTTGTAGCAGCTTTAATTTGTCTAAGTCTAAAATGACCTGTTTGTAAATCAAGGGCTCTGAGTTCTGTAAATGAGAAGAATATTGCAAACGTCAGTATATATAGATCTTCTAAAACGTCTGTATGATGAACAACAATTTTTAAAAGAATGAACATCTGTATGATGAAGACAGTTTAACTATCTATGATATGTCATGATGTCGATCCACCAACAGAACAATCATCTCAATGCTGGTCAATTACGGGGAGTTAATTATTTGTCTGTCGCAGCTAGAAATCTCGTAAAAAATTCTATTTATCACAACAGAAGAATCCCCATTTTATCAAATGGAAAGAGTGAAAAAATTCTTTTAAGTATGTATTACCTAATTCTTCTTGATTATTTTTCCCTCCAAAAATGCCTTTCTTCCACAGAGCAAATAAAACTAGCAGAACCACCACAATTGAAGCGAGTACAATGCCAATAACAGCTCCGACAGGTAACCCACTGCCTGTATCAACATCAAAGTCTGCAAGAAGAAAATGGGATTTTATTAAGATAATATTGTGGGAAGATAAGTGTAAAGTCTATAGGCAGAGATATACGGACTTGGTGTCACTGTGATAGCTGAAATCAGCGGTCCATATACACCTCTGTCTGGAATAGCGTTAGTCCCCTTCCCGGTCCAATACAAGTGAATCTCCAGAGTGCTACTAACAGTAACATCAGCAAAGTCCTTGGTAATGACTTTTCCAACACCGTTAGCTTCCTCCATAATGTTGAAATCCCTCAAAACTACTCTCCCCTGTGTAAGAAATCAAAATATACCACATTATCTCCAACAAATTGGTACCTTCAATATTAAATCAGAAAGTTGCCAATCATATCAGAACTAAATAAATCAACATTTTAGATTACATACTCCTTATTTACAAAAGAAGTTAGGCCTCAAACTTACTTGTATTGCTACATCAAATATCCGCCTTCCAAGGCTGCTATATGTTGAGTCATTAGAAAACATTATTTCAGCAAAGTGAAGGCGCACTCTGTAGCTACCTCCTCGTAGGCAAAGCCCATAATATTTGAGAGAATTAGGGGCAAGGCGTGCTGTATTGTAAAAGTCAGGACCGGACACATTCAGTGAAAATGTATTTGTTGCAACATAACTGGCTGCTTGAAGACCCACGTACACTCCTGAACTGCTGAAAGCCCATCTGTCGGAGGGTGAAGAAAAATATGATGGACCTCTGTCGGTCGTGTCCCCCTCATAATCATTTCCCTCAAATGAAGTTCTAGGTCCTCCACAGTTTATGAATAGCGAAGTATCTGCAATTGACATAAAGAGCATAACATGAGGAAGAGTTGTGAAATTATCTCTCAACTCCAAGGTTATGCTTTTGTACTTAAAAGTGCACAGGCTGCCACCCCTGAGGTCCTTTGACAAACTGCTACTTCAGGCCCTCTCAAGGGTCAAGTTAAGAATTTCCAAGTATAAAAAAAAGGTTTATAGGCTGTAACTCTTACATTTCGTTTCTGTGGGACAAATGAGGGGTTTCATAGAACACCAGGCATCCCTGCAATTTCAAATAGATTAATCCACATAATTATAGACAATAGACAGAAAGCATCAAACAAACTAGCAGTTGATGCATAAGACAACATTTAGGACTTACGAGTTGTTGAGCGTGTTTATTGTATTTGAATAGCTGGCAGCTAAGTTTCTGTTAAAGAGGGAAGGTTTGTAAGTAATGTAGTTAAAGGACCAAAATTTTCACTTATAAAAAAAAAGAAATAGTAGATGAATGTAGGTTCCAAATGAAGAGGAACAATGCTCACAAGGTAGAGGAATCGCATACTGAAGTAGATATTTGTGTGAAATTGTTGTATGATATATCCCTGCATAAAAAAGATTATAGCTGTCATGCACTTAGAAGACACCAAATTCTTGTAAATGCATCCTTGCAGCAAACAAAAAGTTTCGGGGGAAAAACTGTTAAACTTTGAAGTGTGGCATTTTTGTTCGGGAGCTAACTGTGATAATAACCAAATTTTACTACTAAGACGAGGAAATCGGAACAAATTGAGCAAATACCAACATGTTCTCTCTTTTACTAAACATCCAGCTGGGAATTGCTCCGCTTAATGCATTGTTACCAAGAAACCTACATCGCAGATAAAACTTTTGCTTGTTATAACTGAGCGAACACTTTGAGAAAAGAATGTACAAGATTTATGCTTCAACTTGTAAAGGTTTCACTGCAAGGTACCTACATGTTATCAAAATCCAACTGCTCAAATTCACCTGGGATTGTACCATTCAGCATGTTGTTGCTCAGGTCCCTGAATATGAATTACTCTTATCAGAAGTAGGCAGGATTAGCATCAAAGCAGACAGCAAAGCAAACCACTTTGGTATCCAGACAATAAGTAAAAATCTTTGCTCCATCATGCAACTACGAGGAATGCAATGGTATGTAGAAGAATTTCCTTTTATACAATGAAGGGTGATTCCAGGCTTGAGTTAAAATTTTACGAATTTCGATGAATATATATACTTTGTTGCAGAAAGAAGAGATGACAAACTAGAAAAACTGCATCCTGTTAACTCAACTTTCGTTTGCACCAGTTGCTAAATCGTTGCTATTACCTTAAATGGGACTTCACATTTTCAATTGAATCCTTCTTATTATTAATATAGAAAGCATCTTATTTGTTGTGACTAGATAAATCAATAAATCAGGTATAACAACCTCTACGTCTAATGTTACACTTGACAGTCCTATTCACAATTAGATAGAATAGTAAAACAAATATCTTATAAGCTCCAACTTCTGAAGAAAAGGTAGTCAGCACAAGAATATTTATATTCCAATGCAATAGCTATGCCATCTCTGAATACATCTCACCGAGACTTCTATGTTCTAGTACTCTTGATAAAATAAAATATAGAAGAGCCAAAACACAGAATTTGCTGGAAAAAAAGTTTCCCATAAAAGAAGAATGATTAAAACAATAAAAAGATGACAAACTTACAAAAGTTTCAAAGGCATGGCACCTACATATCTCGGAATAGGACCGAAAATTGAGCAATTTCTCAAAGTCCTGCATCATTACAATCAAATTAAAGAACCATGAGCATACGACATTATGATGAATAGATGTAATAGCTAAATTTCCAACTACAAGCATATACTACTCACAGCCTTCTCATCTTTGTCAAGCCTTGAAGATTTGGGAATTGCATTTGTTCTCCTCTCAAATCAGATATTCTCCTGAAAACAAAAATGCACATGAGAACCTCTGCTATAGCCTTCAATTTTCATTTCTCAAGAGATTTTCTCTTTTAATTTATTCTTTCTATTATAATAGAAGAAAGGGGAACTTGAAAGTGAATTTAACAGTTATTTGACTTTAAAAGCAGGTAACACGAGAGAAGTGTGTACTTACAACTCGGTCATATTTTCCAACTGGGATAATGTAGCAGGAATTGGTCCCTCCATTGACGTTCCCTGAATGTCTCTGCAAAAAAGTTTCATGATAATTGCAATTACAAACTATGTATGCTACTTTGTTTTTGCTTTTTAAAGTTTAGAATCCTTCAAGGAGAAGAAAATTGCATCAATGTTTACAACTATCAGATGCATACTTACAATCTATCCATTTTGGTCCAGTTGCCAATATAATCTGGTATGGTTCCAGATATGCTATTCCCATCTATCCTACTGCAAACAGACGAAGAGTTAAGAGAATGAAGCACAAAAGTCAAATGTTACTTCTAACATTTTCTTGCTTACAAGTCTGTCATGTTCTTAAGATTGCTGAAGTTCCCAGGTATAGTTCCATTGAGATTATTGGCAGAAAGAAACCTGCAAAATGATCCATCAATTAACCATGATAATGGAAAAATCACACAACTCGTCCTGATTTGATTGGCACTTTTTTGCTTATGTTTGATACAATTTGACCAACTTTTGGAGCTAAATTAGACTCGATTAACTCTTTCTTTATGTTAAAAATCTCCAGAAACTATACAACTATATGTTACAGTTCTTTTCAAATCAAAATGGTGAGAAAATGCATTTAGTTTGACTATAGGGAAGCGAAAAGTGCCAAATATTTGGAACAGAAGTAACAATAAGTAAATAGTAGACGTTGAATATATAGTTACTATGTCTTACAGTTCTCTCAGGCGGCTCAAACTACCAAGGTTTGGAGGAAGAGGTCCTTCAAGTAGATTATTTTCCAAATTTCTGAAAATATCCAATTCATCAATGTGACATCCAATTAGATACACCAAAAGTATTCAGAAAGTTAAAGAAAGTATGCAATATCTTCAACTTACAGTTCTTCCAGTGTGGAAATGTCACCTAACTCCTCGGGAATCGGCCCACTGATACGGTTACCCAAGAGTGACCTATACATATGAGTTTGAACAACATATCAAAAAAAAAAAAAACCTCTTTACTGGAAATCTTTTAAAAGATTAAACAGAAAAGAACTTACAAAATAGTGAGGCGAAGATGGCCGTAACTTGAGGGAATTGATCCATTTAAGTAATTACGAGACAGATCTCTGGAAATGCAAAAAATGATTGAGCCTCCAGTTTTGCATATTATGATCCACATTAAACTTTCACTTTTTAAGGATATGGTTTACACAATTCAATAGACTTTGTTTCATATAAAGCAACAAACAACAACTTGTTACTGTTATGACTTTATAAGAAAAAATTGAATAAAACTCATACAAGTTTCTGTAACAGAGAGGAGAGAAATCCTATGGATGTCTCTATTAACTGATACTCACAATTCTCGCAGATGAGTAAGATTTGCAAATTCTGGAGGCAGAATTCCCGTCATATTAAGACCCTTCAATTGGCTGTATCAACAAAAAATGCAGAAGAAATCAAAAGAATTTCTTAACACCTATTGGTAAAGGAGATCAGTTAGAAAATAAAAAAAATGTAAGAGGGCTTAAACTATGCAATCATTTTGAAGATCTAAGACTCAATGGAATATAAATCACAAGAGGACATTGTTCTTGGACTCTCTTTACATGTAAATACTTACATGCACTAGGTATTTATATCAAATTAATAACTTATCATAGTTAAGTGATTTAATGAAATAAAAATGTGTACTAATTAACCATGATAAAGTGATAAAAAATAGTTTAATGAATGTGGAAAGCTAAAACTGAAGAAAGTTCGACATGTACCAAAAACTAGCACGAAATTTAGTTTATGTTAGTCAATTATCAGATATTGGTTGTGTTGTCACTTCTAATGCAGATTCATGGAGGATTGCCAAGGGTAATTTGGCGATAGCACGAGGGAAGAGAGACGGAACTCTGGATATATAGCATTCACTCAGGATGGCTCCCCAGGTAGAATACTAATTAGAGATCTAAGTTACATGTGAGGTCTAAAGTTTGCACTTCTTAGGCTATGGTGGTGATAGCTTTGAGCATAGACTTGGGGATTATGACAGTCATAAGGTAATCAGTGATGCACTAAGAACCTATTCATGATTACTCCCTCCATTCTAATCAATTCATGTGGTAAAGTTTAAATATGTATGCAATTTAAGAAATAAAGGAAGTGATCATAATTAATATATGGTATAGCTACAAAACTTTTGAAGTTTATAGTAGTTAATAATATATCATAGCATTTGTTTATCTATAAAACATTGAGTAAATTGTGAAGTTTTAACGATCAAAGCAGAGCTTACATTGTTACAACATGGCAAATTGAGCTGTTACTGAATGTACAATCACATGTTACGTTGCTGATAATTTTATCATAAGTAGGAGACGTCCAGTTAAAACCACTACTCTGTGAGCAAGAGGATCGGTTGACATTCCAATATCTGTTCCCAAGTTTCGATGATATTGTTTCCAGAACTTGTACTGTCACATCAAAGTTAAATTAATTCACAATCTTTACAATATCCAGATAGAATAAACTGTTGTTTGTTAGTCTCCAAGAGCAAATCAAACTCTTGCATACTGTGATACTTGAGCTATATAAAACTTCCCAATCCATCAATCTTCCACTCTTAAGAAAACACAAAATTTAGCAATGGACAAATTTCATATATAAAACTTGATTAGACAATAAGTGTGAAGTTTCACTTTTTCTTCTTCTAATTTCATCTAGAGATCATTTTCAAAAACTAAATTTAAGAAAATTAGAAATGGTAAGCACTAAGACCTCATTGGTATTATAAAAGGTGAAGGATAGGGTGATCAGTAGTTGTTACTTATTAAATTAAAAAATTCAAGCCTATAAAACATAGTTGAACCCATGATTTGAAGGGGTATATGTTACTGTACATGTTTTTTATTTTTCTTCTGAATTTTTAATTTTTTACATACATATAACATATAGATTGCCTTATATCCTAGATCCACATTTCAACACAAACACATAAAAAGAGTACACAATCACGAATACAACCACCTCTAATGATTTGCATTACCTCACGTTAATGTTATACGTCTTTTAAGCCTTATTAACAACAACTTCTATCTCTCTTTAAACCTATCTTAATTATTAATATTTCCCCCATTCTAAATAGTTGTCATGATTTACTTTTCAAGAGTCAATTGACTCATTTTTAAAGTTAAATTAGATTAGATTAATTCAATATTTTTGAATTAAAATTTAAATATTCAAAAAATTATTAAACGAAAAGTATTATAAATTGCATATTTTCTCATATCAATATGATGAAAAAATACACTTTAAAATGTTTATCAAAATTGATATATCTCACTCTCAAAAAAGAAAATTAAGACAAATAAAAAGAAATAAAGGAATTAATAACTTCACCAATTAGAATAGTATAAAAAAAATGCCTATTGTCCAAAATTAAGATGGGAGTTGGTAAATGATTTTCACCCTTTATAAGCCTTTTTTTTTCTTATAGATGTACCCGTTTGAATTGACTTATTTTAAATATTTTTAAGCCAAAATAGTTTTTAAGCAGTTTTGAAGTATTTGAATAAAATTAAAAAATACTTATAAGCATTTATTTTAAAGTTAAAATAACAAAAATAAGTCAAAAGTCATAAGTTAAAAATCCTAACTTATGACTTATAAGCCAAAAGTCAATCCAAACTCATAACAGTAAATTTTGTTGGTTGGTTGGTTGGAGGGGAGAGAGAAAAGGGAATTGCATTAACTGATTGAATAAATCAACAAACAACTTGCTAAAAGCAGCATGTGATTGGCATCTTATTGATTGATGAATAGTCAAAGCAGTCCACAACAAATTAATAAAAAAAAATGCAACATGTGATTGGCTTCTCAAAGTAGACATTCAACGCAGCCATCACTTTAATTTTTTAAAAAATTAATAAAAATTTATTGTATTAGTAATTCACTCCTTAATATATTAATAGTTATACATTACATAAGAAAATGTATCAAATAAAAAAAGCTAATATAAATATTATTTTTATTAATACACTCTATCAAATGACCCCTACAGAAAGTTGTCAAAAATAAATTCACTTTCATTGCACACAGAACATACAAACATATAAAGATCAATAATTGAAAGAAAAAGTTTAGAAAGGAATTTCTTTTCACGACGCAAGACTACTTTATGTAATACTATATTGATGTTAACCATTTAGTAATGTTGAAAAATCAACGAACACAAACAAACATATACACAAAGTGAATATTTCGTATAGTCGTTCAATTAATTATAATTATTAGGTATTTTTTAGTTTATTTTAAGTCCATTAAAAAAAATATAAGATATAAGAAGAAATAATATTTAATATAAAGATATAATTAAATACAATTACTACAAAACAGAAAGTGTAGTTTTTTATTTAACTTTTCTTTTAAAAAAAAAAACTTTTTGAGATAAGAAGTATTACCCCCTCCATTTATTTATATTTATCCTGTTTCACTTGTCAAAATTCAAATATAAACTTCAGCCAATATTATAATCTATAGTTTTTACATCATGTAAAAATGATTGGATTAGTCAATTCGTAAATCTAAACGCCACAATTATACAGATCAACACCAATTCAAGTGTCCGCCTCAATATGCTGACCACAACAGTAGCAAAAGCCGACGAAACCAAAAAAAAAATAAACAAAAAGCTGACAGGGATACTACGAAGCAATCTGCAACAGGAAAATATGAAGAACAGTTTTACCTTTCAGATCCCAAAAAGTAAAGCCAAAATTAGAAAAACTATGCAAACCCAAGAAGAAAATCAGATTTCACAAATAAAATTGCACATCCATATGGAATAAATTTATCGATCAGTCAACTAACAGTAATTATTGTTTATTTGAAGAAAATTGAATTCGAATAGTACCAAGGGATGAAATCAAAAGAGGAAGAGAGAGAGAAAAATCACTAATTAGTAGAAACTGTAAAAAGAAGAGGAAATGATAACTACCTTCATCTTCTGGCAAAAGTTGAGCGTCAACAGATCTCAATGTAGAAAGCAAATATAGAAAGAGAAATAAAGCACAAAATCTGATACAAGTAGTATCCATTATTGCTCAGACGAAGAAATTCAATTTCAAGTTGTTAATCCCGAATACTGTATAAAATAAAAAGGACGAACAATATTGTTAGTTAATTTATAAAACAGGAAAATGAAAAACAAGATATGAAAGATGGTAGAAATTACTAACCATTAATGAAGAATGAGTTAAGTTGTTGTTGAAGCCTTGAAATGAAAGGCGGGAATGGAGAAAAGGGAGGAGATAAGTGTTGGATAGTATAATAATAATTGAAGAGAGTTAGGAATGAGTTTTTGGGGAGAAAATTATTACAAAAATGATCCCTTATTTTTTATAGTAATTTTAAAATAGTTCCTTAATTATCAATCAAATCATATTGGAAATAACTTTTTTATCTTGCACAACTTAAGGTTGAGTGCATGTTGTCATCTCCATATTCTCTTTATAAAATCACACTAGGTATATTATGTTGTTAATTAATTTAATTAAAACAACAAAAATAGAAACGAAAGCTCATTTTGAAAGTAGTTTATTGTATTATTTTTAATATATTTCAAGAGTCTGATGTAATTTTTTGAGATAGATGTTTTGTCTATGTTTATGTTTAATATACCATTTGATATTGCGAATTTTGGTGTTTATTTTTTGTGTGTGTTTCTAGTATTTAAAAATATTTATAGTTTCAATTAAAATTTGATAGAAATTAAAAAAATTCACGTTTAATTATTTAAAATATTAAAATTACTCAATTAATTCTTAAGAAACTATTTTAAATCTACCGTCAAATATACTTTTCACCATTTTGTCAATTTCTCTACAAAATGGTCTTTCTATAAATAAAAAAAAATGTTTTTGACGTCGACTTCTCTGACAAAGGACCCTTTTCGGACCCTTCAACTATTGCTAGCGTACCTTTTTATTCACAAGTCAAAGTCTAAATATTTTATTGATAAGCTTTCTTTTATTTATATATCTTTTTAAGAGAATTTAAAAATTTTAGTCCCTCAAATATCTTTAAATTCTGGTTAAACATATTTAATCTTTAACTAGTTGATATATGCATTAGGTTCGATGTGAGTTGGATCTCTTAATCTAAAAATGAATATCATCGAAATATATATCGCTCAAACAAATGAAAATGATGAAGAGTTAATCGAAATGTACTATTTCCTTCAAATCACTGATATGAATATTGACATTGTGAGCATCAACATGTAGATTTCATATCTAAGTAATGGTATACCTAAATATTATGAGGACCAAAAATATACTAATATATTAACAAGTGAAGAGCTAAAAGTGCAATCATCCCCTTTTTTTTATCAATTAAAGACAACCAAATAGATCAAGGTCTGCATGGAGTAGTTGGTTTAGTTTACTCTTGATTTTAGTTTTCTATTCACTTGTTGTACATTTTGGAAACAAGCTTTTCTCCCTCAAAAACAATATATTAGTAAAAGAAATTGTGTTGGTAGGGTGGGTGGTTTGGGGGTTAGGGGCACCTTGATTTTGACCTCCATATGCATATTAAATAATATGTACTATCCATAAATTTTCTTTAGATACTTTGCAGCAATGATGTACCCAATCTCCAAACCTCTCTACAAGAGGAAAACAAAAAAGATATTCTCTTTGTTATATTTGTCAAATCTTTTAATTTGCTTATAATGTTTACAATTTTTAATATCATTCGTTGACTTATTGTAATTTTTAAATATATATATTTTATTTTAAAATTCTTAAAAGTCAGTTGAAAATAGTTACGTATTAGATTGGATCCATAGATAAATCGTAGTCGGTTGAAAATAGTTATATTAAGTTGGGTCCATACATAAGAAGTGTACTAATTAATCCGCTAACTCATTATTTTGTCCTTTATATAAATCTTGTATATTTATATTATAATGTGTATAAATACATCATATGTTTTTTCATTAATCTGATGGTTAGGGTTTACATTAATGGGGAAAAAGTGCATCTTCCATTCTTCCTAAAAGATTTTAAGGTTGTGGAAACAAATTAGGGAAATTCACGAGTTTGCATATTTGTTTCTCTTAACATCGAGTGTGTTAATCTTGTACTCCAATTTCCTCCACAATAATTGTGATAGAGAATTATGAGGTATGAACTATAACCAAATTATATATGCAAGTATTTGAATTTATCATTTCTCTTCTAACTTTTCCCTTTTTATCCTTTGACAATAATAACATGTTTAATGTAATTTCATAAGTAGAATTTAAAAGCGAATAAAGTGTATACAAACTGTGTCATATCTTGTCTCCTCATTTTAAAATAAAATATTTAAACTTTCAAATAATTTGAATAAGGAAATACAAGAAAGTAACAATAACGAAATAATATGAAGATCAATAGTACCTAACATACCAAGGAAAGAAGGTAAATAACAAGAAACTTTTTCTTTTTTTTCTGTGTGAATATTGATAGCCTATTTGGTTGGGACTTGGGAGGGAAGGAAGAAAATTCAATCTCCATGTGTGAAAACTGTTAGATTTTTTTATTTTTTTTTAATGTAAGTTGTAATTTATTGAGATATTAAAGACCTACATGTCTAGACTTAATTAATTTGAAAAAATAAATAATTGCACCCATACATGCATGCAGATGAAGAAAGACTCGGTCAAAAACATTCAGCTAGAAAACATATATAGGAGGAGCCTACACAATACTCCCTTCGTTTCACAAAGAATGGTCTAGTTTGACTTGGTACAGAGTTTAAGAAAATAAAAAAGATTTTTGAATCTTGTGGTCCTAAATTAAAGTTATGTCAAATGTACAAAATTGCCCTTTAATCTTGCGATCTTAAACATGCCACGTGGAAAGCTGAAATTAAAATGTTACCAAAAAAAGAAAGAAATCATTCTTTTTGAAACAGACTAAAAAGGAAAGGAGGCCAGTCTTTTTGAAACGGAGGAAGTATTATTTAAGGCTAATTGGATAAACAACAAAACTTATGCATGGGTACCTCTCTTTTTTTTCTTCCTGTCTAGTATTAGGTACCGAAAACGATTTGAAAATAAATAATTAATGTTAAAAGTAAAATATGAAAAAAAAATAAAAAAATCTTAATATGTTAAAAATGACAAATAAAAATAAAAATATATATTTAAAATAGTAGACAAATAAAAATGATAATTATATATTAATTGTTAAATGACACTCCAATAAGGATCCAAAAATGTGCAGAATATTGTGCAGGCAGTAGAGCCATCAGCCTCACAAGTCACAACCTGTCATCTACAATAAAACAGTTGGCAAAGGAATTATTAAAATTAATGCCTCGGATATTAATAATTCAGGATATTTTTAAAAATTCAGATTAAAGAAAAACTACTTCGAATTGCTTTCTTTTTTCTTTTTAAAATTGACCTACGGGTCTATCAATTATAATCTATCTACCTCCACAAAAGTAAGAATAAGATCTGCAAACTCTATTCTTCATATATTCCACTTATAAGATTATATTGAATTTATTGTTGGTGTTGATGTTGTTGCGCCTCTTTGCAATTTGTTTGTCTGTTTTTGACTTGACACTGAGTTAACAAAGTAAGAAAAAAAAATGAATCTTATGACCTTAAACTTGAGAAATGTAGAATATAACTTGAGAAATGCAAAATATACCAACATATTTTTTAATCTTGTGATCATAAACATGTAAGCGAAGAATTAAAAATAAAGAAGTGTCAAAAAGAAATATTTTTTTAAATTAATAAAAAAACAAATAAATTAAAACTCGAAGAGTTAATAAAATTTAAATTAATATATGGGTACGTCAACTTTAATTAGTATTTTTTTGTAATATTACTCTTTAAAAAAGACAAAAGAAAATAGCAATGCGACTTAATTTTTTTCGCTATAAGTCTCTTTAAAAAAATAGACAAAAAAAAAATAGCAATGCGACGTAGTCCCAACATATCATTGTCATTCCAATGTACATTATGAAAATCATTTAGTTCTAATATCTACTTATACCATTTAATTATTTGTCCAATTCGATGCTCAAATCAAAACTTCAAGAAACCTATTTGGTAAGGAAATACTTCATAAAAGAAAGATGTAATTCATCAAGTTCACTTTTTTTCGAAGAATGATATGGAGGTCGATGATTAGAATAGAAAGTTAATAGGTAGTCGATCGAATATTGTTTTATTTCCCTTTTATTATTATTATTATTATCAGCAGTCAGAGGCGAATCCAGGATTTCAAGAAAACGGGTGCACCATTGCTTTAGAATTTAGTTTTTTTTTTTTAAAACGAGTGTTATTAGTTACTAAAAAAAATAGAAGTGAATTGTGGCTAGCTGGGATTGAACTCAAGACCTTGGTGTTAAAATCTGGCTGTCAAACCAGTGAACCATCCAACAACTTTAAGAACGGGTTCAACAAGTGTTTATTTAATATGTTCTTTAATAATTATACAAGTAATATATCGAGTTTAGTCGGAGGACCACGGGTTCGGGTGACCCAATTTTTACACATAAATTCGCCACTGTCAGCAGTAGTAATAGTAGTTGTCTCTAATTTTATTATTAGTTGTTGTTTTTCTTATTACTATTCTTTTTCTACGTTATTTTTAACATGACTTCTTCACTATTGTATTTTCTTCTCATACTAATTTTGTTATGCTTTATCGTTGGAAAATAATTTTCTATCTGCACATACCCCTTTTCCCAAATTCCATTTATGAAATTACTATAGATTCGTTTTTTAGAAAATTGTAGAAATAAGAGAATATTGAAATAATCTTTATTTTATTTTTTGAAAATTCAATGAGCGTGTGATGAAACTTTTCCGTACACAGTAATTTTGACCGACGACTCTTTTTGCATGGTCAACTACTTTTATCATGGCATATTTATTCTACTATAAATGTTTTATTAATTTTTAATTAACAATATGCTAATACAAATCAAACTTCTCTTTGACGTTAAGAATGAGATAACACAAAAATCTTGCATGATTTTCAACTCTGTGTTTAGTCATTATTTCGATTCTAATTTTCAAAATAATAAAAAAATTGTATATTAGCTTTAAATAATCTATTAGAGAACTTGAATATGCGATTAGTTGAGAATATTCAAACAAAAATTGGATGTTAGCTATAGGATATATTTACAAATTCAAATAAAGATTTCATACAAATTAAATTACAAGTTTTATTGTCAAGAACAAGCTGTGATGCAAAATAAATTTACAAGGTAAACTTTGAAGTTAATAAATTACAAATATATGCAATAAAAAATTAACAAGGTAATATAAAATAAACAATTGACAGAAACTAATAGGACTGTATATATAATTTTGGGAATTTAATAGTCAAACAAATAACAGTGATCTAGTAAAAAATTTGTAATACTCTTTTTATTTTTTCTTTCAATTTAAAATATGCAATATGGATTTAATCTCCCAATTATCCTTGAATTGATGTCAAACACAAGTTAGGACCGTGTGATTTTAAACTTTGATTTAATTTCAAGCAATTTTATTTTTACTATTTCAGCGTACGTATGTATCATGTCAAGTAATAAATATTTAAATTTATTGAAAATAATAATTAACATTAAAAAAATACAATATTTGTTTAAATGATAGAATAAATATTGTTTCATTGAAGGTCATTCATTTAACATTCTAAGTAAATAAATTTGATTTAGAATATGCAATTCAAGTGTTAAACTAGGCAAATTCAGAACAAGGAAAGTTGATATCATTTCAGTTTTACTCTCTTACATTTTGTTGGGTAGTGCCAACAGCCCAACATTGTGTCTATGGCAAGGTGCACGAGGGGCTGGTGTGCCCTGAGTTGAGTCATGATCAAACATGACCCTTGATTGATGGACTTAGTTAAGAAATAAAATAGTCCATTTGCTATCGGCTATAGCTTCTAACATGATGTAAGCACTTAATTCTAACAAGTGGTATCAGAGTCAATGTCATGTGTTCGATTCCCAAAAGCAAACATATTGCATGAGGCAAGTGTTGGGTGCCTATGGAAAGGCCCACGAGGGACTGGTGTGACCTAGGTTAGAGTCATGATCGAACATGATGCTTGCTTGATAGATTTAGTTAAAAATAAATAAAAATTGCTCCTTTGCTATAGCTTTTGATATGGTGATAAGCACTTGATCCAAACACATTTTTAATTTCACCACCGCTCTATTGTTTTTCATTTTGGACATCCAACACTCTCGTTTGAAGGGAACCTGAGCATATAATGTATACTCAAACAGGGGCGGACCCACATGGACCATTTCGGGTGCTCGAGCACCCATTAACCTCATATCGATTATATATACTTATATAGAAATTAAGACAGTATCGTATAAAATAAAAGGCGAGCACCCAATAAACAAATGGTTTAGTTTAGTGTGGTGGTTGATTTTGGGTCCTCAAGGTTATAATATTGCTCTTTGTCCGGGTTCGATTCCCACCGAGAGCAATACTTTTATTTTAAAATCCAGCTTCTTTCTAACTTTTTTTCTCCCTGCTCTTTTTTTCCTTTCATAAACTACCTTTTTGCTAACTTTTTTTTAAAAACAAATTCTTAAACAAAATTCCTTTTTCTTTTTTCAAAATAATTCATATTCTAGGTTTTTTTATTAATTTTTTTTCCGCTATCATATTCAAATATAATTGTCTTTCTTTTGGCAAGTATTAAATTTGTACATTTATATTTTATGATTGATAACTTAAAAAGTAACCATGATCTTCAAATCTTGAATTGGTCACTGCTCATGTCTATTTATGCAACTTAGTCTCTCGAAAATATAAACAATCGTGATCTTCTATGTCTATTAACTCTTTCTTCCTCATCAATCTAATTAGGAAAAATGAAAAGGGTAGGAGAAAGATAATTTGTTCTAGCGCGTTCATTTCAGTTCTCCAATTCAAAAGGAAAAAAATTCTCCCTCTCGTTGGTTTGCTTTTTTGGTAATTACGATGGTCTGTTCTTTTTTTCTTGAATCAATCCAAAGATTCCGATTGACTATTGCATTGAATTGGAAAAAAACCCACCCTTGTTGAGGAATTTTAGCTCACAATTATGCTCTTTGATTGATATAAGTTTATGTTAAAAATAGTGAGCACCCATAGTCGTAAAATCCTGGATCCGCCACTGTACTCAAATATATATAGTTATACATATTGTATATGTACTATACACTAGTTATATATGTTTTTCACATGAGTATATTAGTCTATTCCCAAGTGTATACTTAATCTATACTCACTGATTGTACCTGAGTGTTTATTGAGTGTATACAGTATACACTCTGGATACATCGTGCATCCAATGTGGGACTAGATAAATAAATTTAAAAAATAGTCGATAGTGAAGTTGTCACAACAAGTTGTCAATGTTGTACACCTATATAAGGAAAGTTTTGGCTCTCATTTTATACACGCCAAAAGAAAGAGAGCAAATAGAGAGTATAGTCCAACAAAATTTTAGTCTCTGGAAAAATAGTGGGGTTAATAATGAACCATCCAAATTTTATTAGTTCAAATCTGAAATAAAATATGTTAAGAAACATAAATTATGAATAAGTTAAACAAATTAAATACTTGTAAACTACATTATACTCCTTTCGTTCCCTTGTGCTTGTTACGTTTGAATTTGATACATCTATTAAGAAAATATTGATTAATATGATTATTTTATTATATTGTCCCTATTAAATGATATTTGATATTAGGTCTTGAAAAATGATTTGAGGAATAAATAATTAATGCTAAGAGTAAAACATGAAAAAAAAAATTGTCGTTTCTTGAAATGTTAAAAGTGACAAGTAAAAATGAAAAACTATTTTTAGAATAGTTGACAAGTAAAAGTGAACAACCATGAGGTCTTTCATGCATGTTTAAATCCCAACAAAAACAAAAGTATTAGGTAATTTTTCTCATTCGCTGATCTTGTTTTCTCATAGGTCTAATATGAAAAGGTCTAACTAGCTGACACTAAACGATTACACCAAATCAATAGTTATATAAAATGCAATTTTTCACTATTATATAACAATTAATTTAACAATACAATACAATAAAACTTAAGTAACAATCTTAACAATCACAATATTTTAACTAACAAGAGAATACATGTAACAACCATCCAAATAAGTTGTTAGTGTTGTTAAGAAGTATTGGCAAATGGCAATCAAATTAACCTGTACAGTTGGGAAGAAACATAATGCAAATTTAAGAAGTTTTAAACGACCTAAACACAGTCATTAACTATATAATTTAATGGAGTGTAAAATTGTAACCTCTCCAAGTGGACAGTTAGTAAGTATTTAGTACTATTCTGGTTAAATGCCTGAAAAAACAGATAATTTATATTGGATTCATAATGTTTATTTTGTGGGTCTTGAATTATACTTATTTTATGTATTAGATTTTGAATTAAATATTTATAGATATTAAACAATTTTTTAATACAATTACGAGTTTGAGTCAACATTACTAGGTTTTTAGGGGCACATCGTCTGCTATTATTTTGTATTTGTCTTAAGAAAATCCATTTAATATATAAAAACTATTTCATATATCTTGAATTATCACTTACCGTGACTAAATGTAAACTGTACCAAATAAATTAAAATAAAGAGAGTAATGTTCTTTAAAAAAAAAAACGACCGTACCATGCCCACCCCTACCTTCATCCCTTGCGGCATTCTAGTGTGGTATAAATAAATGGTAAGTGAAGAAACGTGAAAAACTTTTCTTTCTGACAATTTTTTAAGTAATTCATAAATCATAAGTATGTACAATATATCTCACTTTTTTCTTTACAGAAAAGTTGTGATATGTAAACAATCTTTCCCCTATTTCTAGATCTCAACACAATCTAACTCTATATGACACACAGACACAACACTCATAGTAAAGAGGCATTTTTCTTCAAGATTTGATTAGTAGAGTAGAGCCATGGGTTGGAATTTCTTTACTATCATCATTGTGCTACTTTTTCATCACTCAAATGCAAATGCAAATGCAAATTCAAAGCAGAGTTGCAACTTTTTCGAAGGAAGTTGGATTGAAGATGAAACTTATCCTCTTTACAATTCAACTCAATGTCCATTCATTGAACATGAATTCAATTGTCAAAGGAATGGCCGTCCTGACCAAGATTATCTCAAGTATAGATGGCAACCACATGGATGCTCCTTACAAAGGTAACTCTAATAACTCACTCGTCGCTGAATTGCTCTTAGCTAACATAATATTGTGCTGTGAATTCCTGTGTTTTTTTTTACTAGTGTATGAGTTTTGAAATGAAACTTGTAAATAATGTTATTTGATTCTTGGTTTTGAGTATCTTTCTAATTCTAAAATTGTTTAATTACAATCTATGTTGAAATGTGCAATGATTTATGAAAGTGATGGAGGCTAGAGGTTAGATTGATGAAGGAGTGCCCGTGAGCCTTGAAATAAAGTTGTTTGGTAGCTGATTTGAAAGTGAGTTATTCAAGTATTAAATCCAGAATACGTAGTAGTACTGAATATGTTTGATAGCTAATTAAGAAATAAATTATTCATATAAAAATCAATATGATATTTGATTTGCAATGTTATAAATTTATACATACATACAGTCATAAAAAAATCAATGTACTATTTTATACGAGATGAAATCACTAACACATGTATTACTAACACTACAAAAAGCTAACAAATGAGCTTGAATGCTTATAATAGTATGGTGACCCGTGACCACCCCCCAGAAAATTAAAGTGGCAGCTTTAATAATGATTTCTCAATGGAGTATCTCGATAATACCATAATATACATACATTTATGAAAATTAATTTACCTATGTAATGAACGCTTGTGAATACACAAGTTAAAAGTATCTAATATAAACACATTAATTATTATGTTTAGGTGCTAAATTGAAACATGCTATTAGAGTTGTCAATGTATTCGATCAAAAGAAAAACATTTTTTTAAGAAAGAAGAAACCAATTAAGATCTTGACCACTTGATGAAGATCAATATCTAGACATGATCTGTTTAAAGTAGATTTTAGATCCCTAAATCTAATTAGACTTGGCATATTTTAGTCAATTATATTGGAGATTACCACAAAAGTAACATATCTGAACATAGGTCCCCCCTTCTTCATGTGCTAATAAGAAAATACTATAAATTAAAAATATTTGTTTTTATGTGAAGGGGCCAGCCACATTGTAGGGTGTCTAGGACGTGTGTTTTAACACATGCTTTTACAAGGTGTAGGTAGGGTCCCTCTCACTTCTTTTTATTAGATTTCCAGTTGTAAAATAATCATTTCAAAATCCAACTGCAGATTTGATGGAGGGGCATTGTTGGAGAAATTTAAAGGAAAAAGCATCATGTTTGTGGGAGATTCTTTAAGCCGAAACCAGTGGCAATCACTTGTATGTCTTCTTTATACATCACTCCCTAACACCAAATACAACGCAACCAGAGTTGGCGATGTCTCTATATTCACCTTCTTGGTACGTACCTAGTTGCTTTATCATTTTAATTCCCTTGATATATACACATTTGTCGTATATTTATGTTAAAGATTTTCTATTTCAGGATTATGAAGTCGACGTGATGTTGGATCGAAGTGTGTATTTAGTGGACGTTGTGAGGGAAGAAAAGGGAAGAATATTAAAACTAGACTCAATTGAAGGTGGCAAGTTGTGGAAAGGAATTGACATGCTCATTTTCAACACTTGGCATTGGTGGAACCGCAGAGGAACCACTCAACCGTACGTTAGCTCTCTCTATATATTATTTTTCAACCTAACCTATATATAACGTAACGTAATCATATTATATTCCATTCATTTTAATTTGTAGATGGGATTTCATTGAAATAGGAGGTCATTATTATAAAGACATGGATCGTGTGGCTGCTTTTGAGAGAGCTTTATTTACATGGGCTAAGTGGATTGACACCAACATTAATCCTGCAAAAACTTTACTCTTCTTTCAAGGAATTTCCCCATCTCATTACAAGTAAGTTAATATATTTCACAATATAGTCTTTATTTGGTACAATTTAATTTTGTTTACCCAATTACAGTGGTACAAATTGGAATGAACCAGGGGTGAAAACTTGCTTAGGGCAGAGGCAACCGATAAGTGGTTCAACATATCCAGGAGGGTTACCCCCAGCATTGACAGTTTTGAAGAAAGTATTGTACACATTAATGGAGAAGCCAGTAACATTGCTTGATGTAACAAATCTTTGCCTATTGCGTAAAGATGGACATCCTTCTATTTATGGCCTAACTGGAATGGACTGTAGTCACTGGTGTCTACCTGGAGTTCCTGATATTTGGAACCAAATACTATATAACTTTATAGTAACATCGTAACTCTATGACTCCATCTTTGTGATCCAATCTTTTCCTAGTACTGCACGGATCATTAGACTTAATTGAATATTTATTTCTATTTCATTAATTGTTACTTCAATATTCAATAATATAATCACTTTTGCTTTACATGTGTGTATCACGTTTAGTAATAAAATATTAAAAAAAACAATTTTATTTATAAATTAGTGGATTTCAAACTCATATATTTTAGACACTCAAAGAATGAAAAACAATTTTACAAAAGTCAATATTAGAATATGATTGATTCAAATTGAAGTGAATTAGAAAATTTAAAAAAAGTAGAAATAACTACAAATTTAATTGCTTGTTACTTTTAATTATAACTACATTAATCGTATATTTTTTTTTAGCAAATAGTAAAAATTCAAATATATGCACCTAATAATCAATAAGAGATTGGTAATAAACTATTAAGAAAGTTTCAATTAGTAATAACAATTACTTTTAATTATATTTTCATCAATTCTTTTTTTTTTTAAGCAAACAAGAAAAATTCAAAAATATGCACATAATAATCGGTAAAAGATTGCTAACCTACTACTATTGGGAAAATTTCAATTAGTACCGACAATAAATTCATTCTCTTTTCATATTTATATGTCACAGTTTTAGATTTTACGTCTTTTAAGAAACTAAATAAATTTATTATATAAGAGCCCGATATACCCCTCAATTTTGTCATTTAGAACTGATATGCCTCTCGTTTTGAAAGTGACTCATATATATCCTTACTTTTATACAAATGACTCACATATACCCCTACTGTTACAAAAGGAGCTCACATATACCGTTCATCTAATGGAAGTGAAAAAATATTAATTTTAAATTTTTTAAAAAAAATTCATATAGATATATATATGATCCTTCTAGTAAAGTTCAAGGTATATTTTAATTTAATTTTTTTTCATACATATATTATTTTTTGACTTCTTGATTATCATTATTTGAGTTTTTATTCTTATTTGTTTCTTTCATTCTTTAAAGTAAAGAAATTTTTTTTAAAACTATGTTTTTGTGGCTATATTATAATTTAAAACTATTTTTTTCGGCTACATTGTAATTTAATTTTTGTATTTGTAACAAAAAATGGTGCATCTATAATAAATTTTACAAAAAAATTAGTGAAACATAATTTTTTTTCACCATCAAAATAATAAATTTAAATTAGTCGTTGAAACAATAAATTAAAAAAAAAGAGATACATCTGATAAGGATCAAATATACTCATATGGATTATATTTATTTTAAAAATTAATTTTTTCGCTTCCGTTAGAAAAAAATAATATATGTGAACCATTTGCATAACAATAGGGCCACTTTCATAACGAGGGTATGAAAGCGGTATATTAGATCCTTTTCTCTACCTTTATTTAGTGATATCTTGAAGTCATGTTTTTCAATAAATAAATATAAATTAATTTATTTTGATTAATTAAATTGATCAATAATATCAATTAATCATTTAACTTTTCATATTTTCGAGAATAATAACCCTCAAATAAAATAGGAAAAATAATATAATATATACATTAATTTTATAATGAAATATTTATTTTTAATAAGGATAACATATATATAGTGATATAAATAGGAACGTTTTTATTTAATTTTGAGGCCAATACTTTTTCCCTTTTTGGCCTTAAATCAGTACATCTATCTGTTCAATTCAACACAGCTCCAATTCATATTCTTCTCCTAATCGTCTCGTCTCGAAAGAGTGAAATTTTTTCAGAGATGGCTTCGTCTGCTTTAATTAGCGATACTGAGTCCTGGAATGATTTGCGAGTAAGCAATTTCACAATTTTATGAATATGAATTACTCTTATATATGTTGTAATTAATGTGAAATTTCTCTTGTATCGCAGGCTCATGTTGAAGAAATTAACAAAACTCATTTGCGTGATTTGATGAATAACAATAATCGATGCCAATCAATGATGGTGTATGATACTTATTTGCTTTAATTCCTAAATTTTTCGAAACATTTTGATGATTTTATACCTAATCCATGTGTAGGGAGTTTGATGGGATTCTGATCGATTACTCGAGACAAAGAGCCACCCTTGATACATTGAATAAGCTCTTCAGTTTAGCTGAGGTTTGTTTGTTTCCTTATATGAATCACTTTCAGCTCATTTCGAAAGTTAACCTCGCATTCTGATGCAGGCAGCACGCGTTAAGGAGAAGATCATTCGGATGTTCAATGGAGAGCATGTAAGCCTAGTGCAATCATATTTATATTGAAGAATAGTTTATCATAGTTTCAGTAGGATAAGATAACTTTCTTCTTCAATACACTGGATTAAACTCGAATTGGGGAATGCAGTATGCTTATTTTGTCTTGTTGCCAAATGGAATCATCAACATCTTAAATGTTAATTGAGGAACTAGAATAATTTGTCAACATATTAGATATAATTGAGGAACTAGGATATCTTCTAACTCACAAAGGCATTTTTTTTTTGTCAGTACGTTTGGTCCTATGAGAAGCCAAACTTTTCATCAGAAAAATCATTAAGCACTTTGTATTAGTAGTATAAATTTGCATTTCCTCTATGCTACTAAACTGTTTAAAGGATTTACTTGTTGTCTCCTGTCTACAAAGTACAAACAGTTTTTCTCCTTCAAATAATAGGAATTTGTTAATTCAAATATTGACCATCAATATCAGTGTGCTCTAATGACTAGGGGACACTGACAAAGGATCATTAGTTAATCTGATATTAGCAACTCGAATCTCACATAACAATGGAGAAGTTACTAGTTCTTACAGTATTTAGATTTTTTTTTAGTTATTATGTTTATCCTGTCAACTAGTGAGTGGTTTGCCATCATTATTATTTAATCTTTCTTGTAGATAAATAGCACAGAAAACAGATCCGTTCTTCATGTTGCACTGCGTGCTCCAAGGGATGCAGTCATAAATAGTGACGGGAAGAATGTTGTCCCTGAGGTTTGGCACGTACTTGATAAGATTCGAGACTTCTCTGAGAGGGTTCGCAGTGGTGCCTGGGTAATATCGATCATCAAAGAGATATTCATTTAAGCAATACTGCTAAGTCTCTAATCAAGAGGCAATGCTTGATAGGTTGGAGCCACAGGAAAAACACTGAAAGATGTTGTAGCTGTTGGTATAGGTGGCAGTTTCTTAGGCCCTTTGTTCGTACACACAGCACTTCAAACAGGTACGTATATGACCCTCTCATCGAAACAAAAGCTATTCATTTGTTTTGCTTTCTTTGCTGTCTAGTTTTTAACTAGCCAAATGTTGAAATTTTAAACCTGGCATATTACAGAAGCAGAGGCTAGTGAGTGTGCAAGAGGGCGCCAGTTGCGATTGTAAGTGTGAAGGAATTATTTAAACCAATTCTGTGTTTGAGCAAGTAGTTTTGTTCTAAACTCATTTGGCTGATAGTAACCTTTTCACTGCCCTGCATCTATTGCCATACATGTTGTGTCCCGCTTTAAAAACTCCAATATTTCTAGTTTAGAGCAAAGAAAATGCTCTCATTCTGAATTGTTAGAAAAATTACATTTACATTTCTTTGTGGTTGCAGTCTCGCAAATGTTGATCCCATTGATGTAGCCCGAAATATAACAGGCTTGAATCCTGAAACAACTCTAGGTGAATGAATATTTATTGATGTTATTTTCCTACAAATAGAGAAATGTAAATATATCAGACTTATCCTTGATAATTTCTTCTTGTCTTGCTTGAAGTTGTGGTGGTCTCGAAGACTTTTACTACTGCCGAGACAATGCTAAATGCCCGTACAATGAGGGAATGGATCTCCTCTGCATTAGGGTAAGTGTGACAGTGTTTATTTTCCTACAAATAGAGAAATTTATTAATATTTAATGTTGTACTTTTGGACAATTGATTTTAATTCTGTGCCTCATTAATGGGAAGTATTGACAGTACAACTGATGGGACCTTAGTCTGTATCTCTGTCTGAAACTGACTATCTAGCCTGAGGTGGTTACCTTGGATCAATTGTGCATGAAGTTAGATTAACCTGCTTTACTGTCCTGGTTCTAACAAAACCCACAGTACCCACCTGGTTAAAGAGAATGTAGGTCTTGCCTCTTCCATCTCGAAAGATATTAAGAGAAATTCAGTTTTGGCATGTTGCTTTCTACCACATCGTTTCAAACGAAGTTTTACCATAACATTTGTCAAGGTGATATCAAGCTACGCAAAGAGAAACCCAGGTTCATCAGTTATGGTGCACACATTAATTTAACCTTTTTCTAGAAGGCACATTAATTTAACCTTTCAGTGACATATATATCTTTAGTCCATTCTTTGTTGACTTTTCCGTTGCTGGACAAATCTTAATTTGGTAAAGAAACCCTGGTAATTCTGAATGATGACTGCAGCCCTATTAAATTGGATAAATTGGTGTCGCAACAAGCAGAAGAACTACAATATCAGGATTCGAAGGAGACAATAGACAGTGAAGAAAGTGATGACCATGGAGATAATTATGAGGGTGCCGTGATGGTCATTGAGGGTGGATGATGCAAAATTATCGGAAACAGGGGAGGGGGGGGGGGGGGGGGGAGAGGGACATGCATACAATGATAATAATTGAGCCAGATGCTGATCGTGTGGAGGAAATAGAACCTCTAAACTCACTGGAGATTCAGGAGGAGAGCGACAGAGACATGGACACCACTCTCTGGGTGCATCAAAATATAATTAAGCTGAGCAAACAATTTGGTATTTGCTTTAAGGTGTGTGTCACCTCTTTTAAAAAATATTGATAACAGTAGGCAAGCAATTAGACGAGGCAGAAAAGGCACAACAATCCACAATTGAGAAGAAAGGCATGAATGAATTAAAAGGGCTGATGTTTGATATGAATTTCAAAAGCAATGGTGGTAGAAGCAAGGGGAAGGGAGATACTAACATGAATCAATGACGTTAAAAGTGATTTCATGGAATGTTAGGGGATTAAACATGAGCGATAAGCAAATGGAAGGAGTGATTAGCAGTCTCATTCACAAATGGAAGGCTGATTTTGTGTTTCAGAAGACGAAGTTAGAAGGAAATATTGAAGATAAGGTTGAGCAATTATGGGGGACGAGGAGTGTTAGATATGCCTAGTTGGAGGCAAGTGGTCAGGGGTGGGTGGGCTGCAAATTCTCATCCAAAAACTCAGGAATTCCACTGGTACATGACTGTGGTGTGTGCTCCCAATTGCAACAGGATGAGGCAAGAGGCATGGGAGCTGTTAGGGGTCTGTTTATTGATCTTTGGGTATTGGCGGGAGATTTTAATATGGTTAGATACCCATTAGAGAGGAAAATAGGACCTGCAGCAAAAGCACTGAATTTGTTGAATTCATTGATGATATGAAACTATAGGAAACAACTCGGGCAGGGGGGATAGAGCACTGAAGTGTATTGACCAGTGCTTATTTATTTATTTATGATGTTAGATCGGTGCTTATTTCTTTATGATGTTTAGTGTCGGTTTTGTTGTCACAAATCTTTGTTTGACTCGAACCTCCCTTTTCTGGGGATTCTTACTTTTGTAGACCCCTGGCAGTTGCAAAGCATATGGTTGCAGTTAGTACCAATCTTAAGGTGAGTCATCTCCTTTGCTCATCTTTTTGTGCGTCATTTGAACCACTTTTTGCAGTAAAATCATACTTATTCAAATTATTTCTAGCAAACATGTTTTTGTTCTTTCGCCTTTGTGGGATATTGTATCTTTGAGTTTAGCTTGATTTTGATAGTGTATCTTTGTTTAAGACAAAGGATCACAAGATTTCTGACTTGCAGCTTGCACACCCTTTGACATGACATAGAGTTTTAGATGTTAACTTGACATATATATTATATTAGTAGTAGTAGAAGGAAAATTTTATGGGATGATCAAAAAGTTAGCTTGATAGAGAAAATATCACATCACATCCCATCAACTTCAAAATTTTGATATTCTAATGATTTTGAATTATTGAAAGTTCTGAAAGTTTTGTAGAAGTGGGATTCTATTAAACAAATATTAACTATTCCAAAAGTCCCATCAATTGGAGGGGGTATCAGAGTACATCCAATTTTCCTATAGATAAATCATGATGAAGTACTGGAGAACGGCTTATTTCTATTTTTATCCCGAAATGTAAATGGATCCTGTTTCATCGCCAGGTCAACAGTAATGACTATTAGAATTATAGTCCTAAAAGGTTTTCCCCTAATTAGTGCATTTTGTAGAATGTCTTTTTTTTTTTTGATCGGTTGCATTTTGTAGGAAGTATAGTGCATCTTCTTCTAGTTTGTCTTACAATTTCCCTCATCTAGTGAGTAATTGTTAATCTATTGTTCCTCCTACAAATTTAAACAATATGCTTCTTCCTGGATGTTGGGGCTTTGTATCCGGGGAGGACAGTGTAATTTTATTTAGGTGGTGCTTTGGCTAGTATGATCATGCATATTCAAGTGTTACTATTATACCTGGATTGTGTATACAACACAGCCCTTTTACCCTTTTTATTTTTAATTTTCCATGTCATCTGTTATAAGCAGAACGACTGGGCAACTTTATTCTGTTGAATTCATCTGTTGTATGGATTGAAGAGTACATTTTTTGTTGTTCATAATAAAGGATATTAGAGATTTCTGGTTTTACTAGATCTTAAATTTCATCACTGAAGATACATTATATATTAGACCACTATATTCTTTACTAAATGTATCAATTTGTAACAGCTCGTAGAACAATTTGGCATCGATCCAAATAATGCATTCGCTTTCTGGGACTGGGTAGGAGGTCGATATAGTGGTAAGTCTTTTTAAGAGTATCTCGGCAGATGCACACAGATTTTGCTATCAAATTTTGGTGTTCTAAATATATATTAAAGGATTACTTAACTAAAAAAAAAAGGAAATTTATCAAATATATTTATTGTAATCCTTTTTTGCAGTCTGCAGCGCAGTTGGAGTATTGCCTCTTTCTCTGCAATATGGATTTTCCATTGTTGAGAAGTAAGTAATTTGCAGCTACCTTTGCACATTGACCCTTCATGTTATTTTAATATCTCATGCACCCTTGACATTG
Organism: Solanum tuberosum; assembly: GCF_000226075.1. Lineage (NCBI taxonomy): Eukaryota > Viridiplantae > Streptophyta > Magnoliopsida > Solanales > Solanaceae > Solanum > Solanum tuberosum. Next base: position 155,523 of record NW_006239207.1, on the reverse strand, counting down.
ACCGTACACGCCTAAACGTTATAGGTTTTTTAATTGTGTACTTTTCTCATGATCTATTGACAGGTCAAGTATAAACCAAATCTGCTGATTAGTTCTATCCATAAGATCTGGTCTTTTTTATTTCATAATCATTACCTTGAGTTTATGGTGAAAAGCTAGACTGGAAACAAATTGCCACCTTTTTCCCCTTAGCGATGGCAGGCTGTACTTCTTCTATTGCATAGTTTGGTGTCTCCATCTCTTAGCTTAATTATTAGGATGTTGGTTGCCAACTTTATTGGTTTGGCGGATTAACTTTCTACATCAAGAGAACACTATATATCTGAAGCCCCCAGGGTTTTGTCTTCCGAAGAATTGGTTGTCATAGGGTAGCAGCTTCCTTAATTGTTATGTTGCATGTTATAGGTGTTTCGTTTTGCTACCTTTTTTTCTTTTGCTTCTGTTTGTACTGCTTTAATAATTTTTTCTGACATGTTCTCTACGTGTTAAGATTTCTGAAGGGAGCTTCGAGTGTTGATCAGCATTTCCTCTCAGCACCATTTGAGAAAAATATACCTGTATGTCCCAGCTCATAGAAACTTATGTTTATGTTCTCTCTTATACTTAATTGTTCTGTTCTCTTATGCATAGTGCTGTAATATTTCTGTAATGTTCACTTGGTATACACTGTGATGTAATTACATCGGTGAGCGGCGCGTTCCGCCTTAGAGAGTTCAGAAGTCCAAACTGAGGGGCTAAGTGAAAATTCACACTTCACAAACAATAAATACTTTGTCAGATTGTTTGATGCAAATGTACGTGTATGCTTATACTGATGTATAGCATGTCTCCTTGTGTTTCCTCCATATCTTAGACTGGTAGCTTCATTCTACTCCTAGCCAATGAGGTGCTATGTTGATTAAGTTTGCATCTCTACCCAGATATTGAGCCAAGCCTGTACCCTTGATTCGTTGTCGGATACAATTTTCCCAGAGCAATCAAACGGTTTGTAGCTTTAATTGCATGATCAGCTGTTATGACGATTGGGACGGTTCAGTGTCTTCTAGCCTGGTCCCGTCTGGCATGTTTGCATTCTGATTATTCTTACCAAGCTAGTGAATCTTAAGTTTTCCCTTCTGTGGTTAGGCCTCTTTCTCTGTTACCTGTTTGTTTCATAAGGATCAAAGCTTTCCTAGCTCCGGGCTTTGTTACATATTTTATATATACACTTTGTTGCCTCTTTATTTCTCTGCAATAAATTGTATTTAGCTTTATTTTTCTATTTTTCCCTCATTCTCTTCATACATCGAACTCTTGAAGATTCTTTTGCAATTACTTGCACCTTTGGTTATTGGATTATTCTGCCAATATAACAAATTCTACGCCTCAATCCCAAGTATTATCTGCTAATAGCAACTTTATATTCTGCTTTTCTAGTCAGATGCTTGATTTGCTTATATCACATCACTAAACTCAATTGCTTGATTCTTAATATCACATCGTTGTTTCAGGTGCTTTTAGGCTTGCTGAGTGTGTGGAATGTTTCATTCCTTGGATATCCAGCAAGAGTGAGTATATTATCATTCTGCTTCCCTGTGGGGTATCTGGTTGACTCATCATTACCATACTACTAAACATTTGATATTTCAGGCAATATTACCCTATTCTCAAGCACTGGAGAAGTTGGCACCTCATATTCAACAGGCATGTTACTCTTAACTTTCTTGCTTGTATGTTATTCTAGATGCCATACTTACGTCCTTTACAAAAATTTGATTGAATTCAGGTCAGTATGGAGAGTAATGGGAAAGGGGTGTCTATTGATGGTGTCCCTCTTCCTTACCAGACTGGTGAAATTGACTTTGGTGAACCAGGGACGAATGGCCAACACAGCTTTTACCAATTAATTCACCAGGTAGCATAAATTTCCAGTTTCAAGACTTCATGTTTTTTTCCTGAAATTATACCCATTCTGTACTTGATTTAGGCAGGTAACATGTGTCAACTTCTTCTTGTTCAAGATTGTATTAACACTTACAGTTTGTTGACTACATTTTTATCTTAATATACTGTTCAACTTAATTAAAATGTAATTGTAGAAGCTTTATGTTGTTATTTTGTTGTTGTAGGTGTAGGGATTATGTCATTAAAATATCTCGTGCGAAAAGCGGCTGTAAGAAAAGCGTATTACTCTTTTGCTTGAATTAAGAATCTTCGAGCATATTAATGATATAATCTGAAGAAGACCTACAAGGTTATTAGAAAATCCGATTTGCCTTCCTGTCCCACAAACTATAGTTTCGACATGCTATGTAATATATCACGTGAATTAATTTAGGAAATTTGTGAGTCTTGTTGTTATTAGGTGGTGCTTTGGTTCTTCATTTTTTTTTTTTTGGGGATGTGGCTCTGGAAGGATGTCAATTTGGAGGTTCTAGGGTTGGTTAGCGATGACGGTCCACAACTCTTACTTACATCTCCATCTCTGCAAGAAGAGTAACCACCTCCCCCTCAAACAACCACCCCAAAAGGCAAGCTGAAAGAAGAAAGGGGTTCCAGGGGTGTTATTTGAGTGGAATTAGTTATTTGTTTTCTATTTGATGATGTTACCTCGTTTTATCAGTCTCCTTAACTTTATATATTTCAGCTTTATACTCTTTTAAGATATCATAAAAGGTACAGATCAAATGTTGCTTGGAATGCCATACTTTTTTCTTGAATTATTTTTTGTTCTGATTGTTATTAGTAAAACAAGTGCTCATGTATCTACTCTTGGTATGTTTAGTTTTTTACAAAATCTCACTTGAATATTGAACACCATCTTCCTGGAATTTTCAGGGTCGTGTTATTCCTTGTGATTTTATTGGTGTTGTTAAGAGTCAGCAACCTATTTACCTGAAAGGTATCAATTCCTTTTACTTTTATATTCTTGTTCTTCTTTTCCATGTGGTCTGATGAGCGATATATAAAATGTAATCCTTGTGGTTATGAAAGATAGTATAGAGTTTATCATTTCCACAAGGATTGGCACAAATAACTATTCTTGTAGCTGAGGTGGCTATAAACCACGAGCATTGCAATGGAAATTAAACAAGTTAAAGACTCATGAGATATTCGTGAAACGGGCAGTGGATGATAATTTACAATGAGACGAACTAGGGCAATCAACGAGATAGGTTAATCTCTAAGGATATACTCTTATTCAAGGTTCGCTTCTTGGTATTATTGAATCTTGTGAATTCAATAATTAATTAGATCATCTGCTGCTAACAGAGATTCTTCTTTAGAATTAACTCAGTTTTCATTAGATAAAATAATGAAACCATTACAAACTTGTGCAAGGTGATGAGATTTGTTCAAGGAAAACTCCATGCAGATGTTTTCTAACTTCAGTTCAGATTAATAATTTATAAGTGCTTCCAATTACTTAGAAGAATTACTAAATATGAACCGAACCATACGATGTGAAGATGTCACACCCCAAACCCGGGGAGGTGCGATCGGCACCGGGTGGCTCACTTGACTGAGCGAACCGACTGAAACCACACAACTTCAAGACTCAAAACCACAGGAAATCTGGGCCGACAAGGCCGCCATACACAACACTGGCTACAACCGTCGAACATCTTCATACATCACTCCCTTGATACAATATGGGTGACATTAAGCTATCCGTCTATGTCCTTTGAGAAAATTACTCCGTAGAAAAGAAGTACATTGGAAATAAGAATAAAAAACTAGAAAACATTACAACCAACTTCTCAATACAAACTATTGCATTTAATTGATCATTGATGGGAACTCTTCGAATCCTCATGTCTCCAAGCGAGGAGCCTTCCTCTACATCTTCGTAGGTCAAAAGTCCTTCCAAGTGGTGCTTTCCATGTATTTATACTGTGTAGAAATGACCTTGTACAAAAATACCCTTAATGAACCTAAGCAGGATCACACATGCCCAAAATTAGCCTAGCACGCCGTGCTAAGAGTAAAATCCCGAGACTCTAATTTCAACAACAGATAGCCCAAATTGACCTTGCACAGTGTGCCACACAATGCTTGGCATGCGGTGCCAAAAGGGATTTCCCAAGACCATAATTTCTGCAGTTCTGATCCAAAATTGCCCTGGCACCTCGTGCCATACGGTGCTAGGGTAATTTTGGGTCTTTTATTTTTTCTTGTCAATTTTTCTCATGCACACTTTGTTCCCGACCCATGAGCTTGACTTTGGTTAATTTCCTTGAACTTCTATTCAGACTTGGAAGCTTCATTTCATCTGTTTTCGCTCCAAATTAGTTCTACTGGAGAACAAGTCCTACACAATGAAACACACATATTAATTATGTAATGCTTAGATTCTAGCTCAAACACAATTAAAGTATTCAATTATAAGGTGAAAGGTAGCTAACAAGCTACTTTTCTAGCCTAATTTCATGGTCTCTCATTCCCATTTTACAGAGGAAGACAAAATAAAACATTGACACCTAGGTACAGTCTGCTGCTTATTCCATTTGCTTCCCTTTATCTAATTTTGGGCAACTCATTTTCAGATGAAGTGGTGAATAACCATGATGAGCTCATGTCGAACTTCTTTGCGCAGCCAGATGCCCTTGCTTATGGGAAGGCGAGACACTTTTTCTCTTTTTTACAATATACCCACTGGCCACCACATACCTGTATAGTTAAAATTAGGAAATATATATCATTCAATTGATTATCAGTATCAACTTTCTCCGCAGACACCAGAGCAGTTGCAAAAGGAGAATATTCCTGAGCATCTTGTTTCTCATAAGGTATTTTGTACATTCCTTACTTGATGATATTGTGCTATACTTAGAGGTCTATTCTTAAACTCCTCCAATATCTTGCAGACATTTTCTGGAAATCGACCTTCTCTAAGTATACTACTTCCATCATTGAATGCTTACAACATCGGACAGGTATGAGATATTAGACATTAAAGTATTTTACAAGTGTTTCTGAGTTTTGATTGACACAGTATGTCCTATGAGTTGAGTTTGTACAATTGTATAAGTGACCGTGTGAAACTTAGTGCTACCTTTCTTGAACTGCATCAATGATTTTCATATGAATTTTGTTTGTCACTAATGCAAGCTTCGTGCAATGGGCTGCCCATTTATTTATTTTTGAGTAGTAGAGCTTAGGGGGAAAGCGTGAGAAAGAATAGCTTACTGCATTTGAAAGAGACAATGAGGTGATTCCTTTGAGGTCAATTGATATTACATTTTGCCAAATAAATTTCTTCAATGAAATTACCATATAAAATTAATTAACTGAAAAGCTAATAACTTGCTACTTGCAATGACCAATTGAATCTTGTACTCGGTGATCTTAATCCCTTTAAAAGTTCCATGTGAAGCTAGTCGATGTACATTCCTCCAATCTCTTCTCTTGCTTCTTTACAGTCAATAAATGACTTGATAGTACATGTCCCTTAGCTGGTATAAAGTCCCACGTTAGGACACAAGCCTTTCTAATTTGCTCCTATAGAAATAGATATAAATAAAGATGCAGAGGGAGAGATAGCTTGTTTCAAGTCAAAGTCAGAGCCACATTTCTGTTAGAAAACTAACTCACGATCCCCGATACTGGAATTATGCATCTCCTTTATCCCGAGATCTCTGCCGTGTTTCTTTGCAGTTGGAGAAGAGGCTAAAAGGGTGGAATAGGTATACTAGTACTAACCAAATTATCCTGTGAGAGAAGAGCTACATTTTAGACCACCTTTAATGATAATTTGACAGTTGATGAACTTGACACAGTGTTTGCAAGTAGTAGTATTGCCTGTAGGATGGTGAGAGAATGCTCATTATATTTTCTCAGACATTTCTTTGTCATGGTTGATTAAAGGAGATTCCTGTTTGATTATGGTGTTTTCTCAAGATAATATCTTTCATCTTGACCTTTGTCTTCATTTCTGTGGCATGCTGCAAGTAGGGACAATTATCCCCGTGTAAAGACTCATGCCTCTTCTTGTGATCCCTAATCTCATCTTAACGCTATCATCTTCCCTTTCTTTCAGTTACTGGCCATCTACGAGCACAGAGTTGCAGTCCAAGGGTTTGTATGGTGTATCAATTCTTTTGATCAGTGGGGTGTGGAGCTAGGAAAGGTACTTCTAAGAGAATGCTTTAAAATTGAGTAATTGAACATTCTATGATACTAATACAATACTGAGTTACCTTGTTTATTAATGTCCTCTGCAGTCTCTAGCGACTCAAGTTAGAAAGCAACTTCATGCATCTCGTAAGAAAGGAGAATCAGTTGAAGGCTTCAATTTCAGCACCAAAACGTTGATAACAAGATATCTCGAGGTATGACATGATTTCGTTAGACCAAAAGTGGAAAAACTTGAGTTCTCAAATCCTGGGTAACAAGGTTGCTTATGGTATCCCAGCAAATCACCCAGATTGTTGCATGGAAGTTCTTCTTTCACTTTTGGAAATATGCTACTTTAGAAAATGAGATTTGACATTTCCAAGCTTATCTGGAAAAGAAAAGAAAAGAAAAGAAAAGTTAAACTTTTTTATTTTTGAAGTTAAATAGGCAACATTCAGACATGTTAACGTGTTTCAGTTCTTAGGCAACACGAAACAATTTTCATCCAAAGAATCTTCAGATTGAAGTCATTTAATTCCTTCATGGGACACTGCATTGATTTCCCATTAAAACTTCCTCTGGCCTCTTTTGGTTAACTCTTTTATGCTTAAGGTAAATTTTTAAGATATCTTTTTCTGGACATTAATTCCAAGAAGATTATTTCTATGTATTCTAGACTGCTTTCATGGGCATTGACCCCTGATTAATCGTGAGTTTGTAAAACATAACTCTCTCTATTTTCCCTGGCTTCTGGTGCCATGGGGCAAGTGTAAGAGTTCCATGTAAGTTAGCAACAATATGGTGGTGCTTCTGGTGCCATGGGGCAAGTGCAAGAGTTCCATGTAAGTTAGCAACAATATGGTGGTACAAGCATATTGGATAGTGGTTCACATCACTTGCACGACTTAGTCTCAGAATAGAAGTTCGCTATTCTTAGGGGTCGCTTGGTATGGACCAAGGATGTCCCCCTGGGATCATAATTCCACATCACATATGGGATAGATTTATATCGTATCAGCCAAGAACACTGACCAAACACGGGATAAATGTAATTCTAAGTTTTATACTGTGAGTAGGACCAAAAGACCCATTAGTGCCTAAGCCTTGACAACCCACCAGAGGGTTCATTGCGTTTTTATGATAAGTAGTTCATTTCACAATTTTGATGTGCTATTGCTTCCTTAACACTTGGAGACTATATTCATTGGAGGTTCACTGGAGTTATTTTTTTTTTTTTTTGGCAGGCAAGTGCTGATGTTCCTTCTGATCCTTCAACTCTTCTACCAAACATATGAGGAATGTTAAGAATGGGGTTTGATGACCACGGTTTAACGGAGGCCTCAACTTCACTACCAAGCAAAATGAACAAATTTTAATCAATCAGTTTTGAAGTTTACATAAAAGTTTTGGTGTTGTATGGCCACTCATCTTGGCAAACATATCGCTGCAGTTGTATCAATAAAATTCAAAGCATTTATTTGTGGTTTCATTTGTAAAAATAATGGTCTTTTAACTTGCAAGTCGGTGTCAGTTTGTGAAAGTGAACAAAGTATTAGCCTGATTGTGAAAAAAATAATTTTCTATTGAAAACAGGTGCGAAAGTGAATTTCAAGTCTCTTTTTGAATCTTCAACGTTCCATCGCAAATGTTAAACTTTTACTTATTTTCTAAAAAACACAATTCAAATGCTAGCTCTCACCAGCATGGAACTTAGAATGCCAAATTGAATAACTTATAAAACCTCAAACACAAGGACACGGAACGAGGGGAGTGAAGAAATATTCATTAGAACTGAAACCTAAAGGACATCAATGAGGTGTAGGCAAATAAATTTGTAATGGAAAACCTCTACAGAAGAAAAGAAAAGCAGGAGCCCAGGTACAATTTCAAATATGAAGTTCAACAGACAACTTAAAGGAGTATCAACAGCCAAAAATGAGAGCTGGAATCACTTGGAGTTCACCGTTGCTTCTGTATCCTCTTGTCTCTAATGGGCAATTCAACAGGTTTCTGTGCCTCATGAGGATGTTCAGGACCTTTATACACCTTAAGATGTGTAAATAGTTGTCTACCAAGCTGCATAAACAGAAAATTGAATCGTTTTAGAATGTGGAGTGGAGTGTATAAAATGCAGAAATCTATCTTTTTTCTACTGATTGTAATCAGTGATTCAAGGCAAAGCAAGTGCAATCACCACGATCCAATAAATGACCTTGTCAATTTCTACCAGAAGACACTGTTGCATAATTCACATCTGCCTAGTGTATACAATAGCCATACAGATTAAGGGTCTTTTATGCACAGGTGTATCTAGGATGTACAATCATTTGGTTTATATGTGTGTGTAGAGATAAATACTACACACACACACAGACACACAAGTATATTGTAAGTTCCATGGATGCATTAATGGAGTCCCTAATAATTATATGTAAATTGCCAAACATCTTCATGAAACAACAGAATAGTAAAGCATGCATACTGACCCTCCCTTTGGGAAGCATGCCACGGACAGCATGCTCAATGATTCTTTCAGGAATTCTCTGTTGCAGTTGATCAAAAGTCTCTACTGTCATCCCACCTGGTCGGCCGGAGTGCCTCCTATAAAGTTTTTGGCTCCTCTTCTTCCCGGATACAGCAACCTTCTCAGCATTAATCTTTTGGTGTTCAAGTAAAAACAGAATTGCTCAGATATAAAATTGCAGACTAGCAAATAAAAGAGATCTAGTATTGAGGATATGGAACCTATAATTGACAAAGGATGGTTAGAGAAAAACACACTACTTACCACTATGACAAATGCGCCCATGTCAACACTTGGAGTGTATGTGGCCAGATTCTTCCCTCTCATATGTATGGCTATAGTTGATGCCATTCTTCCAAGAATTTTGTCACTGGCATCAATGATATACCAAGGTTTGTCAGTGTTCACATGGTCAGCAGCCTTGGGATACCATGTCTCGTTCCAAATGTCCTAGACGAAGAAACAAGAATTCAGTTATTTAATTCTCCATTCAATCAAGACAATGTTTTTTCCCCCAAAATTCGAGAAAAAAGGAGAAGTTTACAGGGCCATCGATTTCAGATTCTTCGAACATCCATCGCTGGTCAAGAGGAATATACGCAGCTTTGTCTTGGTAGCCAATTCGACTTGTCCGATTGTTCCTGGAAAGGGGTAGGGACGAGGGCGCTACCATGGACAAACCCAGAAATGGGGTTTTGTTAGACAAGGATTTTGGTGAAGGACAAGTCAACATTAATGAACAACAATAGTGAACAGCCATTCTTCTTAGCTCTATCTTCTTCTCTCTATTAAGCTCTATCTAAGTAGATAAGGGGAACAAACTCTAATATCTATTTATTTATACAAATAAATAATAATAAAAGTATATTTAAATGCGGACAATATTAATAAAAATAGAGCTGTAATTATCTGTCTATTTTTTTTAATTTATTTAAAAAATATTCCAAATCTACACTATTTCTCATAGTTAAAGTTGTAAATCTCAATTTCTAAAGAGTTTCTTGAGCTAATTCCTTACCTAGCTATGCCTACTTTCAATTGTGACAAATCCCTATAGAAATTTACATGAAAAACCTTCAACTAGTATCACACATAAACATTGTTGTAATTTTAATCATGTATAGAAAACATAATTTTTCACGGACCCTCGGCCCATCCTATCCGCCCATATGGATTCTTTAATTCCCTACGGAGGGTTCCATAAAGGTTTCGCAAAAAATTCATCCAAAAGCCATATCATCAAAATATTCATGGACACACGAAAAAATTGAGAAAATCGCCTAATTCTTGTAAATTGTGATTTGACATATGCAAATGTAAGAGTTAAAGATTAGGAGTTCATTTACAACCTGCAACCAACACTATAGATCCATCCTCAGTAGCATAGTCATTCAAACTTTAATTCCACCACATATTATTGGAGAAAATGATTTAAAACATTACAGAGGGGCATATAATTTCAAGCAAACTTGTCAGTAAGCTAAGTCTTCGAATAGCAACATCAAAACAATGTGTGATTCTGATAAAAACTCTACGAATCCAGACTATTACACTCCCCACTAATAAATAATAGAGATGATACTTGCAAAAAGTGCTACATTTAAAATTCGAAACTACAATAAACTATGAAGTGTATACAAAAGCATGCAACAAGTCCTTGAAGCTTGGTTTGTCTTAGCATCATCATAATGTAAATGACTCCTTTTTTTGTGATACTTATTCACTGAGTAGCTCTACTGAGAGAGAATATTAAGAAGTGTTGCAAAAATGTTGACAGTTTAAAACATGTATCAAAGAACATTTTAGGTTATTGATGAAATAATTAATTTGCAAATACAATTATTAATGATCTTTTGCATTGGGAAGAAAATAAGTATAATTTTTTTCACGTTAAATAGCGATCGAATATGATTTGTCGCTTGTCACGATTTTTTCTGTAGTGACACTATATATAATATTAGAACAAAAAATTACCTAAATACCTTGTGTGACAATTATTCTATACAAATAAAAATATAATAAGATAAAAAAGCAAAACAAATTAAGGAGTTGACCGAATAGATCTCGAAAAAACACCCATGATCAATTTTTTTTGCGTCAAACAGATATCCGAGGCAAAAGTTACGATCGTTTGAAGTTTCACCAAATTAGAGATTGAAACTTGAAAAAGTAGTTGTAAATTGGTGAAACTTCAAACTGTCATAACTGTGGCCTCGAATGTCTTTTTCAAGCAATTTTTTTTGAATTTGGGTTTACCTGCTTCGGGGTTCATTTGACCTTGAAAATGGGCTGTTTTGGCCTTCAGGACACACTAGCTCAATAACTAAGGTCTTAACGGACGTCCATGAAATTTTTTGGCAAAAATGACGTCGGAATTCCGGATCATAAAAAAATCATTGGACTAAGCACACGAAAATCGGCAAAATGGGGATTTACCTGCTCCGTGGCTCGTTTGACCTTGAAAATGGGTCGTTTTGGCCGTCAGGGCCAACTGGCTCCATAGCTAAGGTCTTAACGGACGTCCATGAAATTTTTTAGCAAAAATGACGTCGAAATTTTGGATCGCCAAAAAAGATGGTGAGCTATAGCACACCAAAATCGGCAAAATGGGGGATTTACTTGCTTTGGGGCTCGTTTGACCTTGAAAATGGGCCGTTTTGGACGTCAGGGTCAACTGGCTCCATAACTAAGGTTTTAACAGACGTCCATGAAAAATTTTGGCAAAAATGACGTCGGAATTTTGGATTGCCAAAAAAGATTGTGAGCTATAGCACACAAAAATCGGCAAAATGGAGGGTTTACTTGATCTGGGGCTCGTTTGACCTTGAAAATGGGCCGTTTTGGCCATAAGGGCCCATTGGCTCCATAACTAAGGTCTTAACGGACGTCCATGAAATTTTTTGGTCAAAAATGACGTCGGAATTTTGGATCACCAAAAAAGATGGTGAACTATAACACACGAAAATAGGAAAAATGGGGGGTTTACGTGCTCCGAGGCTCGTTTAACCTTGAAAATGGGCCGTTTTGGTTGTCAGGGCCAACTGGCTCCATATCTAAGGTCTTAATGGACGTCCATGAAATTTTTTGACAAATATGACGTTGAAATTCTGGATCACCGAAAATCCATGGACAATAGCTCACAAAAATCGGCAAAATGGGGGGTTTACCTGCTCCGGGGTTCGTTTGAACTTTAAAATGGGCCGTTTTGGCCGTCAGGGCCAACTAGCTCCATAACTAAGGTCTTAACGAATGTCTATGAGTTTTTTTTACAAAAATAACGTTGGAATTCCGTATCACCAAAAAATCATGGACTATAACACACAAAAATCGGCAAAATAGGGGGGTTTACCTGCTCCGGACTCGTTTGACCTTGAAAAAGGGTTGTTTTGGCCGTCAGGGCCAACATGCTCCATAGCTAAGGTCTTAACAGTCGTCCATGAAAATTTTTGGCAAAAATAATGTCGGAATTTTGGATCACCAAAAAGACATGGACTATTATAGCACACAAAAATCGGTAAAATGGGGGGTTTACCTGCTCTGGGGCTCGTTTGACCTTGAAATTGGGCAGTTTTGGCCGTCAGTGTCAACTGGTTCCATAGCTAAGGTCTTAACGAACGTCGATGAAAGATTTCGACAAAATTGACGTCGGAATTTCGGATCACCAAAAACGATGGTGAACTATAACACACAAAAATTGGTAAAATAGGGGGTTTGCCTGCTCCGGGGCTCGCTTGACCTTGAAAATGGGCCGTTTTGGCCGTCAGGGCAAACTGGCTTCATAGCTAAGGTCTTAACAGACATACATAAAAAATTTCGGCAAAATTACGTCGGAATCACCAAAAATTCATTCACTATAGTAGAAGAAAATAGGCAAAATAGGGGGCTTACTTGCTCCGGGGATTGTTTGACCTTGAAAGTGGGTTGTTTTAGCCGTCAGGGCCAACTGGCTTCATATCTAAGGTCTTAACGGATATCCATGAAATTTTTTAGCAAAAATGACGTCGAAATTCCAGATCACCAAAAAAGATGATAAACTATAGCACACGAAAATCGACAAAAATGACGTTAGAATTCCAGATCACCAAAAATCGGCAAAATTGGGGGTTTACCTACTCTGAGGTTCGTTTGACCTTGAAAATGAGTCGGTTTGGCTATTAGGGCTAACTGGCTCCATAGCTATGGTCTTAACGGACATCCATGAAAAATTTCAGCAAAAATGACGTCGGAATTATGGATCACCAAAAATCGGTGAACTACAACATAGGAAAATTGGCAAAATGGGGGATTTACCTGCTCTGGGCTAGTTTGACCTTGAAAATGAGCCTTTTTGGCCGTCAGGGCCAACTGACTCCATAGCTAAGGTCTTAACAGACGTCCATGAAAAATTTCAGCAAAAATGACATCGGAATTCCAGATCACCAAAAATGATGGTAAACTATAACAAACGAAAATCGGCAAAATGGGGGGTTTGCCCGCTCTAGGGTTCGTTTGACCTTGAAAATAGGCCGTTTTGGCTGTTGATGTTTGCCGTAATCAATGACACAAGCTTCCAATTCAATGTGTCTACGATTGTGCAATAGTATAATAACCCAACCAAGGTTTGGGGTCATTCCAAGGGAGTGGTTTTGAGAATTAATAGAAAAATAAAATTGAGCTCTAACTAGTCGTAGCTAAAGAAATTAACGAGTAAAAACATAGTAAGTTAAAGGGGGTGACACAAAAGTGTCAAATATCAAATGGGGTTTCTGTCACAAGTAGTTAGAAATAGCAGAAATTAACAAGAAAATCAAGTATGGGGAAAGGTTCTTGGGGTGTGACTGCAATACAAGTTGAAATAAATCGTTGGGTACATGCTTTCGATAGGAAATTTGCAAGATAATAGTGACTAGACTAAGCTTTAGATGCCAACTAGATCCATAGCTGAGGTCTTAACATAGGTCCATATAAATTTTTGGAAAAAATGACGTCGAAAATTGGCAAAATGGGGAATTTACCTGCTCCAGGGCTCGCTTGACCTTGTAAATGGGCCGTTTTGGCCGTGGTGATCAACTGGCTCCTTAGATAAGGTCTTAACGGAGGTCCACATAAATTTTTGGCAAAAATAACATCAAAATTCTGAGTCACCAAAAAATTCCATAGACATAGCACACGAAAGTCGGAAAAATAAGGGTTTACCTGCTCCGGGGATCGTTTGACCTTGTAAATGGGTTGTTTTAGCCGTGGTGACCAATTGACTCCACAGCTAAGGTCTTAACATAGGTCCATGTAAATTTTTAGAAAAAATGACGTCGAAATTTTGGGTCACCTTAAAATCTCGTGGAATATAGCACACAAAATCAGAAAAATGGAGGGTTTACCTGCTCTGACTCGTTTGACCTTGTTAATGGGCAGTTTTGTCCGTAGTAACCAACTGGCTCCATAGCTATAGAACACAAAAATTGGCAAAATGGGAGGTTTACCTGATCCGGGGCCCGTTTGACCTTGAAAAAGGGATGTTTTGGCAGTGAGGGCCAATTTGGCTCCATAGCTAAGGTCTTAACGGGCATCCACAAAATATTTTGGTAAAAATTAGGTCGGAATCCAGATCACCTAAGAAGATGGTGAACTATAGCACACGAAAATCGAAAAAATGGGGGGTTTACCTGCTCTGGGGTTCGTTTGACCTTCAAAATGGGACGTTTTGGCCGTGAGGGCCAACTGGCTCCAAAGCTAAGGTCTTAACGGACGTCCATGAAATCTTTTGGCAAAAATGAGGTCGGAATTCCAGATCACCAAAAAGTCTATGGACTATATAGCACTCAAAAATTGACAAAATGGGGGATTTACCTGCTCCGGGGGTCGTTTGACCTTAAAAATGGGATGTTTTGGCCGTGAGGGCCAAGTGGCGCCATAGCTAAGGTCTTAACGGATGTCCATGAAAAATTTCGGCAAAAATGAGCTCAGAATTCCAGATCACCAAAAAGTCCATGGAGTAAAGCACACAAATGGGCAAAATGGGGGGTTTACCTGCTCTGGGGGTCGTTTGACCTTGAAAATGGGACGTTTTGGCCGTGAGGGCCAACTGGCTCCATAGCTAAGGTCTTAACGGACATCAATGAAAATTTTTGGCAAAAAAGAGTTCAAAATTCCAGATCACCAAAAAGTCCATGGAATATAACACACAAAAATCGGCAAATTGGGGGGTTTACCTGCTCCGGATGTCTTTGACCTTGAAAATGGGATGTTTTGGTTGTGAGGGCTAACTGGCTCTATAGCTAAGGTCTTAACGGACGTCCATGAAAAATTTCGACAAAAATGAGCTCGGAATTCCAGATCACCAAAAAGTCCATGGACTATAGCACACAAAAATAAGCAAAATGGGGGGTTTACATGCTCTAGGGCTCGTTTGACCTTGAAAATGGGTCGTGTTGGTCGTGAGGGCCAACTATCCCCATTGGTATGGTCTTAACGGATGTCCAGGTAAAACTTTGGCAAAAATGTGGTCGAAATTTTGAATTACCAAAAATGATGGTGAAATATAGCACATGAAAATTGGTAAAAGTGTGGGTTTACCTGCTCTGGGATCGTTTGACCTTGGAAATGGGTCGTTTTGGCCGTCATAGCCAACTGGCTCCATAGGTAAGGTTTTAACGGACGTCCAGTAAAAATTTTGGCAAAAATGAGGTTGAAATTTTGGATTAGCAAAAAACCCAGGGATTACATCACACGAAAATCTGTAAAATTGGTGGTTTACCTGCTCTAGGGCTCGTTTGAACTTGAAAATAGGATATTTTGGCCGTCAAGGCCAATCGGCTCCATATGTAAGGTCTAAACGGACATCTAGTTAAAATTTTGGCAAAAATGAGGTCAGAATTCTGGATCACCAAAAAATCCGTGGACTATAGCACATGAAATTCGGTAAAATGGGGGGTTTACCTTCTCTAGGGTTCGTTTGATCTTGAAAATTGTCCATTCTGGCCAACTGGCTACATAGGTAAGGTCTTAACGAACGTCCAAGTAAAATTT
>NW_006239207.1:136946-139798 GCF_000226075.1 Solanum tuberosum | reverse complement strand
ATTTTGGCAAAAATGAGGTCGGAATTCTTGATCACCATAAAATATGGTGACCTATAGCACATGAAAATCGGCAAAATGGGGGGTTTACTTGATCTAGGGCTTGTTTGACCTTGAAAATGGATCGTTTTGGCCGTGAGGGACAATTGTCCCCATAGGTAAGGTCTTAACTTATGTCCAGGTAAAATTTCGGCAAAAATTATGCCGGGATTCCGGATCACCAAAAAATCCGTGGACTATAGCACACGAAAATTGGTAAAATTGGGGGTTTACTTTCTCTAGGGCTCGTTTGACCGTGAAAATGGGCCATTCTGGCCGTGAGGGCCAACTGGCTCCATAGGTATGGTCTTAACGAGCGTCCAGGTAAAATTTTGGCAAAAATGAGGTCGGAATTCTGCATCACCTTAAAAGATGGTGACCTATAGCAGGAGAAAATTGGTAAAATGGGGGGTTTACCTACTCTAGGGTTCGTTTGATCTTGAAAATTGTCCATTCTGGCCAACTGGCTACATAGGTAAGGTCTTAACGAACGTCCAAGTAAAATTTTGGCAAAAAATATTATTTTGGCAAAAATGAGGTCGGAATTACGGATCACCATAAAATTCATGGAATATAGCACACGAAAATTGGTAAAATGGGGGGTTTACCTTCTCTAGGGTTCGTTTGATCTTGAAAATTGTCCATTCTGGCCAACTGGCTACATAGGTAAGGTCTTAACGAACGTCCAAGTAAAATTTTGGCAAAAATGAGGTCGGAATTCTGCATCACCTGTTGGAATTCTTTATCACCACAAAAGATGGTGACCAATTATTGCACATGAAATCGGCAAAATGGGGGTTTACCTGCTCTAGGGATCGTTTGACCTTGAAAATGGGACATTTTGGCCGTGAGGACCAATTGGCTCCATAGGTATGGTCTTAATGGACGTCCAGGTAAGATTTTGGCAAAAAGGAGGTCACAATTCTGGATCACCAAAAGAGATGGTGACCAATAGCACACGAAAATCGACAAAATCGGTGGTTTACTTGCTCTAGGGCTCATTTGACCTTGAAAATGGGCCATTTTGGCTGTAAGGGCCAACTGGCTCCATAGATAAGGTCTTAACGAACGTCCAGGTAAAACTTTTGCAAAAATGTGGTCGGGATACTGTGTAACCAAAAAAGATGGTGAACTATAACACACTAAAATTAGTAAAAGAGGCGGTTTACCTGCTCTAAGAATCGTTTGACCTTGAAAATGGGACGTTTTGGCCGTCAAGGCCAACTGGCTCCATACGTAAGGTCTAAACGGACGTCCAATTAAAATTTTGTCAAAAATGAGGTCAGAATTCCAGATCACCAAAGAATCTTTGGACTATAGCACACGAAAATCGGTAAAATGGGGGGTTTACCTGCTCTAAGGATTGTTTGACCTTGAAAATGGGCCATTCTGGCCGTGAGGGCCAATTGGATCCATATGTAAGGTTTTAACGGATGTCCAGGTAAAATTTTGGCAAAAATATGGTCGGGATTCTGGATCACCAAAAAAGATGGTGAACTATAGCACACTAAAATTGGTAAAAGAGGGCGTTTACCTGCTCTGGGGATCGTTTGACCTTGAAAATGGGCCGATTTGGCCGTCAGGGCCAACTGCCTCCATACGTAAGGTCTAAATGGACGTCCAATTAAAATTTTGGCAAAAATGATGTCGAAATTCCAGATCACCAAAAAATTCGTGGACTATAGCACATGAAAATCAGTAAAATGGGGGGTTTACCTTCTCTAGGGCTCATTTGACCTTGAAAATGGGCCATTCTGGCCGTGAGGGACAACTGGCTCCATAGGTAAGGTCTTAACGAACGTCCAGGTAAAACTTTTGCAAAAATGTGGTCGGGATTAATCACCATAAAAGGTGGTGACCTATAGCACACGAAAATTAGCAAAATGGGGGTTTACCTGCTCTACGACTTGTTTGACCTTGAAAATGGATCGTTTTGGCCGTGAGGGCAAACTGTCCCTATAGGTAAGGTCTTAACTGATGTCTAGGAAATTTTTTTGCAAAAATAAGGTCAGAATTGCGGATCACCAAAAATTCAGTGGACGAAAGCACATGAATATCAGTAAAATTGGTGGTTTACCTATTCTAGGGCTCGTTTGACCTTGAAAATAGAACATTTTGGCTTTGATGGCAAACTGGCTCAATAGATAAGGTCTTAATGGACGTCCAGGTAATTTTTTTTCAAAATTGAGGTCAAAATTCTAGATTAGCAAAAAATCCAAGGACTACATCACACAAAAATCGATAAAATGGGGGGTTTACCTGCTCTAGGGATCGTTTGACCTTGAAAATGGGACATTTTGGCCGTGAGGGCCAACTGGCTCCATACGTAACGTCTAAACGGACGTCCAATTAAAATTTTGGCAAAAGTGAGGTCATAATTCTGGATCACCAAAAAATCCGTGGACTATAGCACACAAAAATCAGTAAAATGGGGGTTTACGTTCTCTAGGGCTTGTTTGACCTTGAAAATGGGCCATTCTGGCCGTGAAGGCCAACTGGCTCCATAGGTAAGGTCTTAACGGACGTCCAGGTAATATTTTGGTAAAAATGAGGTCGAAATTCTTGATCACTAAAAAAGATGGCGACCTATTGATATACCGTGAGTTTACGACATTTTTAATACATTTCACTTACAAGTTGTGTGTGTCTAGGGCCTTTTTATATTGGTTTTTATCATGTTTTGCAGGAAAGGTGTTCGGGCGCGGAAGTTTAGAGACATTTGAAGGAAATGAAGAAATAGGGCATTTACGGAGGTGATCTACGGACCGTAGGTCCATTCACGGTCCGTAGGTGATGACCGTAGACCAGCAGGCAAG
>NW_006239207.1:133122-136773 GCF_000226075.1 Solanum tuberosum | reverse complement strand
TCGTGGCTTGAAGACGCGTACCTAAACAAACTTTCCTTAATTTGTTTCCTTTTTTATTTAGGAGTTGTTTTCTATAAATAGGGCATTTAAACCTCGTTTTTGGGGGTTAGACATTATTATTCTAGTTTTACTTTGTGACTTGGGAGATTAATTGGAAAACCTAACAATTATTGATTTTCTAAGTTCGTTTTGAAGATTTTGGCTTTGCAATTCAAGTTAAATTTCTGGGTTTGTTATTCTCTTTACGTAAGTTCATGATTTCTTCATCTAATATTATGAATTGTGTTCTTGCTATTATGGGTAACTAAACTTCACAACTAGGGTTGTGGGATCCATGAGCGATTAACAAAGTATGAATAGTAAATAAGCAATTCTTGACTAGTATTTTGCATGCATTGATAATTCTTTCGTTTAGAAGTCTTTTTAACGAGTGCACGCGTTAGAACTTGCCTTGTTGCTACTTGCCGGACCAAGGAGGTAATCAACAAGAAAAGAATTATCAACATAGATTTAGTGTGATACTATCTAATAGGCTAGTGTCGATTGGTGCGAAGTAATAACTAAGCCAAACATCGATTATGATGTCTAATATGAGGTAAAGGTAAGGGTTAGTAAATTATACACACGTAGCCGGACCAAGGTGCGGGGTGAAATTCTCTAGATGCCGGACCAAGGATTTAGAGATACCTAACTTATCACTTTGCATGTAATACACTAGAAAAGGATTGTTGTTACTAGGATTGCTGCGTTATGAGATTGTGGGGAACACTATACCCTAGTTACTTCTCTTCTCTTGATAACAACCAAAGTTGAGTTTGATTATTGATTATTTATTAAGTTCTTACTATTTGTTTCACACAAGCAAAACCCCCCTTTTATTACCTGTTTCTGGAAATAATTTGACTAATTGAATATAATTGTTGGTTAAAAGAAAAGTCTAAACCATTTTCCTCGTGGGATCGATCCCAATCTACAAGTTGGGTTCTTTACTTGATAACGATCGCTTATGCTTCTGTAAGGAGGTGCAATTTGAGCGTATCACCTATAACACACGAAAATCGGCAAAATGGCGGGTTTACCTGCTCTAGGGCTTGTTTGACCTTGAAAATGGATTCTGTCCCCATAGGTAAGGTCTTAACTGATGTCCAGGTAAAATTTTGGTAAAACTGAGGTCGGTATTTCGGATAACCAAAAATCCGTGGACTATAGTACACGAAAATCGGTAAAATGTGGGGTTTACCTTCTCTAGGGCTCGTTTGATCTTGAAAATAGGCCATTCTGGCCATGAGGGGCCAACTGGCTCCATAGTTAAGGACTTAACGGACGTCCAGGTAAAATTTTGGCAAAAATGAGGTCGGAATTTTGGATCACCGAAAAAGGTGTTGACCTATAGCACACGAAAATTGGTAAAATGGGGGGTTTAGCTTCTCTAGGGCTAGTTTGACCTTGAAAATGGGCCATTCTAGCTGTGAGGGCCAATTTGCTCCATAGGTAAGGTCTTAATGGACTTCCAGGTATAATTTTGGCAAAAATAAGGTCGGAATTCTTTATCACCAAAAAAGATAGTGACCTATAGCACACGATATCAGCAAAATGGAGGGTTTACCTGCTCTAGGGCTCGTTTGACCTTGAAAAAGGGCTATTTGGCTGTGAGGTCCAACTGGCTCCATAGATAAGGTTTTAACGGACGTCCATGTTATATTTTGGAAAAAATGAGGTCGGAATTCTGGATCACCAAAAATTCTGTGGACTATAGCACACGACAATCGGTAAAATGGGGGGTTTACCTGCTCTAGGTCCTGTTTGACCTTGAAAATGGGCCATTTTGGCCGTGAGGGCCACTTGGCTCAATAGGTAAGTTCTTGACGGACGTCTAGGTAAAATTTTGGCAAAAATGAGGTCAAAATTCTATATCACCAAAAAAGATGGAGACCTATATAGCACACGAAAATCGGCAAAATGGGTGGTTTACCTGCTCTATGGCTCGTTTGACATTAAAAATGGGACATTTTTGGTGTAAGGGCCAACTGACTCCATAGATAAGGTCTTAACGAACGTCCAGGTAAAATTTTGGCAAAAATTAAGTCAGAATTATTGATCACCAAAAAATCATCGAACTATAGAACACGAAAATTGGTAAAATGGGGGGTTTACCTGCTATGGGCTCGTTTGACATTGGTATGGGTCGTTTTGGCCGTCAGAGCCAACTGGCTCCATATGTAAGGTCTTAACGGATGTCCAGTTAAAATTTTGGCAAAAATGAGATCAAAATTCCGGATCACCAAAAAATCCAGGAACTATATCACATGAAAATCGGTAAAATTGGGGGTTTAACTGCTCTAGGGCTCGTTTAACCTTGAAAATGAGAAATTTTGGTCGTGGGGGCCAACTGACTCCATAGATAAGGTCTTAACGGACGTCCAGGTAAAATTTTGGCAAAAATGAGATCGAAATTACGGATCACCAAAAAATCCGTGGACTATAGCACACGAAAATCGGTGAAATGGGGGGTTTATCTTCTCTAGTGCTTGTTTGACCTTGAAAATGGGGCATTCTGGCTGTGAGGGCCAACTGGCTCCATAGGTAAGGTCTTAACGGACGTCCAAGTAAAATTTTGGAAAAAATGAGGTCGGAATTCTTGATCACCAAAAAAGATGGTGACCTATACCACACGAAAATCGGCAAAATAGGGGGTTTATCTGCTCTAGGGCTTGTTTGACCTTGAAAATGGATCGTTTTGGCCGTGAGGGCCAACTGTAACCATAAGTAAGGTCTTAATTGATGTCCAAATAAATTTTTGGCAAAAATGAGGTCGTAATTCTGGATCACCAAAAATGATAGTGAAATATAGCACATGAAAATTGGTAAAAGTGGGGTTTACCTGTCCCAGCTCGTTTGAACTTGGAAATGGGTCATTTTGGCTGTCAGAGCCAGCTGGCTCCATAGGTAAGGTATTAATGGACGTCCAGTTAAAATTTTGGCTAAAGTATGGTCGAAATTATGGATCACCAAAAAATCCAGGGGTTACATCACACGAAAATCGGTAAAATGGGGGTTTACCTGCTCTAGGGCTTGTTTGACCTTGAAAATGTGCATTTTGGCCATGAGGACCAACTGGCTCCATAGATAAGGTCTTAACGGAAGTCCGAGTAAAATTTTGACAAAAATGAGGTCGGAATTCCGTATCAGCAAAAAATCTATGGACTATAGCATATAAAAATTGGTAAAATGGGGAATTTACCTTCTCTAGGGCTCGTTTGACCTTGAAAATGGGCCATTCTGGCCGTGAGGGCCAACTGGCTCCATAGGTAAGGTCTTAACGAACGTCCAGGTAAAATTTAGGCAAAAATGAGGTGGGAATTCTTTATCACCAAAAAAAATGGTGACCTACAGCACACGAAAATCGGCAAAATAGGGGGTTTACCTGCTGTAGGGCTCGTTTGACCTTGAAAATGGGCCATTGTGCGGTTAGTGCTGACTAACACTATAGGTAAGGTCTTAACGGACGTCGAGGTAAAATAATAGCAAAAATTAGGTCGGAATTCTGGATCACCAAAAAATCTATAGACTATAGCACACGAAAATTGGTAAAATGGGGGGTTTACCTTATCTAGGGGTCGTTTGACCCTGAAAATGGGTCATGCTGGCCGG
>NW_006239207.1:125991-133071 GCF_000226075.1 Solanum tuberosum | reverse complement strand
GTCTTAACGAACGTCCAGGTAAAATTTTGGCAAAAATAAGGTCGGAATTCTGGATCACATAAAAATCCGTGGACTATAGCACATAAAAATTGGTAAAATTGGGGGTTTACCTGCTCTAGGGCTCATTTGACCATGAAAATAGGAAATTTTGGCCGTGAGGTCCAACTGGCTCCATAGATAAGGTCTTAACGGACGTCCAGGTAGAATATTGGCAAAAATAAGGTCGAAATTCTGGATCACCAAAAAATCCGTGGACGATAGCACATGAAAATCGGTAAAATGGGGGGTTTACCTACTCTAGGGATCGTTTGACCTTGAAAATAGGCCATTATGGCCGTGAGGGCCAACCGGCTCCATAGGTAAGGTCATAACGGACGTCCAATTAAAATTTTGGCAAATTTTTTTGGATCGTTTGACCTTGAAAATGGGCCATTTTGGTCGTGAGGGCCAACTGGCTCCATAGATAAGGTCTTAACGGACGTCCATGTATAATTTTGGCAAAAATGAGGTTGGAATTTCGGATCACCAAAAAATCTGTAGACTATAGAACACGAAAATTGGTAAAATGGGGGATTTACCTTCTCTAGGGCTCGTTTGACCTTGAAAATGGGCCATTCTGTTCGTGAGGGACAACTACGTCCATAGATAAGGTCTTAACGGACGTCTAGGTACAATTTTGGCAAAAATGAGGTTGAAATTCTGGATCACCAAAAAATACGTGGACTATAGCACACCAAAATCGGTAAAATGGGGGGTTTACCTGCTCTAGGGCTCGTTTGACCTTAAAAATAGGCCATTTTGGTCGTGAGGGCAAACTGGCTCCATAGATAGTGTCTTAACGGACGTCCAAGTCAAATTTTAGCAAAAAAGAGGTCGAAATTCTGGATCACCAAAAAATATGTGGACTATAGCACACGAAAATCGGTAAAATAGGGGGTCTACCTACTCTAGGCCTCGTTTCACCTTAAAAATGGGCCATTTTGGCCGTGAAGGCAAACTGGCTCCATAGATAAGGCCTTAACGGACGTCCGGGTAAATTTTTGGCAAAAATAAGTTCGGAATTCCAGATCACCAAAAAAATCCATGGACTATAGCACACGAAAATCGGTAAAATGGAGGGTGTACTTTCTCTAGGGCTCGCTGGACCTTGAAAATAGGCCATTCTGGCCGAGAGGGCCAACTGGCTCCATAGGTAAGGTCTTAACGAACGTCCAGGTAAAACTTTGGCAAAAATGAGGTCGGAATTCTGAATCACCAAAAAATCCGTGGACTAGCACACGAAAATTTGTAAAATGGGGGGTTAACCTTCTCTAGGGGTCGTTTGACCTTGAAAATGGGGCATTTTGGTCGTGCAGGCCAACTGACTCCATAGATAAAGTCTTAACGGATGTCCAGGTATAATTTTTGCAAAAATAAGTTTGGAATTCTGGATCACCAAAAAATCCGTGGACTATAGCATACGAAAATTGGTAAAATGAAGGGTTTACCTGTTCCAGGGCTTGTTTGACCTTGAGAATGGGCCATTCTGGCCTTGAGGGCCAACTGGCTCCACATGTAAGGTCTTAACGAACGTCCAATTAAAATTTTGGCAAAAATGAGGTCGAAATTCTGGATCACCAAAAAATCCGTGGACTATAGCACACGAAAATTGATAAAATGGGGGGTTTACGTTCTCTAGGGCTCGTTCGACCTTGAAAATGGGTCATTCTAGCCGTGAAGGCGAACTGGCTCCATAGGTAAGGTCTTAACGGACGTCCAGGTAAAATTTTAGTAAAAATAAGTTATGAATTCTGGATCACCAAAAAATCAATGGATTATAGCACACGAAAATTGGTAAAATGTGGGGTTTACCTGTTCTAGGGCTTGTTTGACCTTGAAAATGGGTCATTCTGGCCTTGAGGGCCAACTGGCTCCACAGGTAAAGTCTTAATGAACGTCTAGTTAAAGTTTTGGCAAAAATGAGGTTGAGATTCTAGATCATCAAAAAATCTATGGACTTAAAGCACACGAAAATCGATAAAATGGGGGGTTTACCAGCTCTCGGGCTCGTATGACATTGAAAATGGGCCATTTTTGTTGTGAGGGCCAACTGGCTTAATAGATAAGGTCTTAACAGACATCGAGGTGTAATTTTGGCTAAAATGAGGTTGGAATTCTGGATCAACCAAAATCCATGGACTATAAAACATGAAAATCGGCAAAATTGGAGGTTTACCTTCTCTAGGGCTTGTTTGACCTTGAAAATGGGTCGTTTTGGCCATGAGGGCCAACTAGCCCCATTGGTAAGGTTTTAATGGACGTCCAGATAAAATTTTTGCAAAAATGAGGTGGGAAATCTGAATCACCAAAAAAGATGGTGAAATATAGCACATGAAAATCGGTAAAAGTGGGGGTTTACCTGCTCTGGGATCGTTTGAACTTGGAAATGGGTCGTTTTGGCTGTCAGAGCCAACTGGCTCCATAGGTAAGGTCTTAACGGAGGTCCAGTGAAAATTTTGGCAAAAATGAGGTCGAAATTCCGGATCACCAAAAAATCCAGGGAGTACATCAAATGAACATCGGTAAAATAGGGGGTTTACGTTCTCTAGGGCTCGTTTGACGTTGAAAATCGGACATTTTGGCCGTGAGGGCCAACTGGCGCCATAGATAAGGTCTTAAGAATGTGCAGGTAAAATTTTGGCAAAAATAATGTCGGATTTCTGGATTACCAAAAAATCCATCGACTATATAGCACACGAAAATTGGTAAAATGTGGGGTTTACCTGTTCTAGGGCTTGTTTGACCTTGAAAATGGGCCATTCTGGCCTTGAGGGCCAATCGACTCCATAGGTAAGGTCATAACGGACGTCTAGTTAAAATTTTGCAAAAATGAGGTCGAAATTCTGGATCACCAAAAAATCTAGGGACTACATCACACGAAAATTGGTAAAATTGGGGGTTCACTTG
Source organism: Solanum tuberosum (assembly GCF_000226075.1). NCBI lineage: Eukaryota > Viridiplantae > Streptophyta > Magnoliopsida > Solanales > Solanaceae > Solanum > Solanum tuberosum. Next base: position 130,125 of record NW_006239207.1, on the reverse strand, counting down.
CTCTAGGGCTCGTTTGAACTTGAAAATGGGACATTTTGGTAGTGAGGTCCTACTGGCTCCATAGATAAGGTCTTAACGGACGTCCAGGTAAAATTTTGGCAAAAATGAGATCGGAATTACGGATCATCAAAAAATCCGTAGACTATAGCATACGAAAATTGGTAAAATGGGGGGTTTACCTTATCTAGTGCTCGTTTGACCTTGAAAATGGGGCATTCTGGCCGTGAGGGCCAACTGGCTCCATGGGTAAGGTCTTAACGGAAGTCCAGGTAAAATTTTGGCAAAAATGAGGTTGGAATTTTTTATCAGCAAAAAAGATGGTGGCCTATAGTACACGAAAACAAAAAAATTGGTGGTTTACCTGCTCTAGGGCTCGTTTGACCTTTATAATGGGCCGTTTTGGCCGTGAGGGCCAACTGGCTCCATAGATAAGGTCTTAACGGACGTCCACTTTTAATTTTGGCAAAAATGAGGTCGGAATTCTGCATCACCAAAAAATTTGTAGACTATAGCACAATAAAAATTGGTAAAATGGGTGGTTTACCTGCTCTAGTGCTCGTTTGACCTTTATAATGGGCCGTTTTGGCCGTGAGGGCCAACTGGCTCCATAGATAAGGTCTTAACGGACTTCCAGGTAAAATTTTGGCAAATATGTTGTCGTATTTCCAGATAACCAAAAAATCCGTGGACTATAGCAAATGAAAATCGGTAAAATGGGGGGTTTACCTGCTCTAGGGCTCATTTGACCATGAAAATGGGTCATTTTGGCCGTGAGGTCGAATTGTCTCCATACATAAGGTCTTAACGGAAGTCCAGGTAAAATTTTGGCAAAAATAAGGTTAGAATTCTCGATCACCATAAAATCCGTGGACTATACCATACGAAAATCAGTAAAATGGGGGGTTTACCTGTTCTAGGGATTGTTTGACCTTGAAAATGGGCCATTCTGGCCTTGAGGGCCAACTGGCTCAACAGGTAAGGTCTTAACGAATGTCAAGTAAAAATTTTGGCAAAAATGTGGTCAGAATTCTGGATCACCAAAAAATCCGTGGAATATAGCACCGAAGATTGGTAAAATGGGGGGTTTACCTGCTCTAGGGCTCGTTTGACCTTGAAAATAGGCCATTCTGGCCGTTAGAGCCAACTAGCTCCAAAAGGGTCATAACGGACGTCTAGGTAAAATTTTGGCAAAAATGAGGCCGGAATTCTGGATCACCGAAAAAGATGGTGACCTATAGCACACGAAAATCGGCAAAATGGGGGGTTCACCTGCTCTAGGGCTCGTTTGACCTTGAAAATGGGCCATTTTGGCCGTGATGGCCAACTGGCTCCACAGATAAGGTCTTAAAAAACGTCCAAGTATAATTTTGGCAAAAATGAGGTTTGAATTCCGGATCACCAAAAAATCCGTTGAATAGCACACAAAAATTGGTAAAAGGGGGGTTTACCTTCTTTAGGGCTCGTTTGACCTTGAAAATGGATCATTCTGTCCATGAGGGACAACTGGCTCCATAGATAAGGTCTTAACGGACGTCTAGGTATAATTTTGGTAAAAACGAGATTGGAATTCTGGATCACCAAAAAATCCGTGGACTATAGCACACCAAAATTGATAAAATGGGGGGTTTACCTGCTCTAGGGCTCGTTTGACCTTAAAAATGGGCCATTTTGGTCGTGAAGGCAAACTGGCTCCATAGATAAGGTCTTAACGAACGTCCAGTTGTAATTTTGGCAAAAACGAGGTTGGAATTCCGGATCACAAAAAATCCATGGACTATAGCACATGAAAATCGATAAAATGGGGGTGGGTGTGGTTTACCTTCTCTAGGGCTCGTTTGACCTTAAAAATTGGACATTCTAGCCGTGAAGGCCAACTGGCTCCATATGTAAGGTCTTAGCGAACGTCGAGGTAAAATTTTGGCAAAAATAAGGTCGAAATTCTTGATTACCAAAAAAGATAGTGATATATAGCACACAAAAATAAGCAAAATGGAGGGTTTACCTGCTCTAGGGCTCGTTTGACATTGAAGATGGATCATTCTGGCCATGAGGGCCAACTGGCTCTATAGGTAAGTCCTTAACGGACGTCCAGGTAAAATTTTGGCAAAAATGAAGTCGGAATTCTTGATCAACAACAAAGATGGTGAGCTATAACACACGAAAATCAGCAAAATGGGGGTTTACCTTCTCTCAGGCTTGTTTGAATTTGAAAATGGATAGTTTTGGCCGTGAGAACCAAGTGTCCCCATAGGTAAGGTCTTAACTGATGTCCATGTAAAATTTTGGCAAAAATGATGTCGAAATTCCGCATCACAAAAAAATCCGTGGACTATATAGCACACGAAAATTGGTAAAATTGGGAGTTTACCTTCTCTAGGGATCGTTTGACCTTGAAATTGGGCCATTCTAGTCGTGAGGGCCAACTAGCTCCATAGGCAAGGTCAATACGGACATCCAGTAAAAATTTTGGCAAAAATGAGGTCGGAATTCTGGATCACCGAAAAAGATGGTGAGCTATAGCACACGAAAATCTGCAAAATGGGGGGTTTACCAGCTCTAGGGCTCGTTTGACCTTAAAAATAGGCCATTTTGGCCGTGAAGGCCATCTTGCTACATAGATAAGGTCTTAAAGGACGTCCAGGTATAATTTTGGCAAAAATGAGGTCGAAATTCTGGATCACCAAAAAATTCGTGGACTATAGCACACAAAAATTAGTAAAATGGGGGGTTTACCTTCTCTAGAGCTCGTTTGACCTTGAAAATGGGTGATTCTGGCTCCAGAGGTAAGGTCTTAACGGACGTCGAGGTAAAATTTTGGCAAAAATGAGGTGGGAATTCTTTATCACCAAAACAGATGGTGACCTATAGCACACGAAAATCGGCAAAATGGGGGTTTTACCTGCTCTAGGGCTCATTTGACTTTTAAAATGGGCCATTTTTGCCGTTAGGGCCAACTGGCTCCATAGATAAGGTCTAAACCGACGTTTAGGTATAATTTTTGAAAAAATGAGGTTGGAATTCTGGATCATCAAAAAATCCGTGGAATATAGCACACCAAAATTGGTAAATTGGGGGGTTTACCTGATTGAGGGATCGTTTGACCTTGAAAATGGGCCACTTTGGTCGTGAGGGCAAACTAGCTCCATAGATAAGGTCTTAACGGACGTCCAGGTAAAATTTTGGCAAAAATGAGGTCGAGATTCTGGATCACCAAAAAATCTATGGACTAAAGCACACGAAAATCGATAAAATGGGGGGTTTACCTGCTCTCGGGCTCGTATGACATTGAAAATGGGTCATATTTGCTGTGAGGGCCAACTGGCTCAATAGATAAGGTCTTAACAGACATCCAGATGTAATTTTGGCAAAAAAAGTTTGGAATTCTGGATCACCAAAAAATCCATGGACTATAGAACACGAAAATCGGCAAAATGGGGGGTTTACCTTCTCTAGGGTTTGTTTGACCTTGAAAATGGCTCATTTTGGCCGTAAGGGCCAACTAGCCCCATTGGTAAGGTTTTAACGAATGTCCAAATAAAATTTTGGCAAAAATGAGGTCGAAAAATCCAGGGAGTGTATCAAACGAAAATCGATAAAATGGGGGGTTTACGTGCTCTAGGGCTCGTTTGACATTGAAAATCTGACATTTTGGCCGTGAGGGCCAACTGGCTCTATAGATAAGGTCTTAACGAATGTCCAGGTAAATTTTTGGCAAAAATAAGGTCGGATTTCTGGATCACCAAAACATCCGTGAACTATAGCACACGAATATCAGAAAATTGGGGGATTTACCTGCTCTAGGTCTCGTTTGACCTTGAAAATGGGCCATTCTGGCCGTGAGGGCCAACTGGCTTCGTAGGTAAGGTCTTAACGGACGTCCAGGTATAATTTTGGCAAAAATGAGGTCGAAATTCTGGATCACCAAAAAATTCGTGGACTATAGCACACAAAAATTAGTAAAATGGGGGGTTTACCTTCTCTAGAGCTCGTTTGACCTTGAAAATGGGTGATTCTGGCTCCAGAGGTAAGGTCTTAACGGACGTCGAGGTAAAATTTTGGCAAAAATGAGGTGGGAATTCTTTATCACCAAAACAGATGGTGACCTATAGCACACGAAAATCGGCAAAATGGGGG